>NC_092351.1:49013584-49186689 GCF_963676685.1 Mytilus edulis | reverse complement strand
ACAATGAAAGTCAATGTTTTGGAAGGATATATGACAAACAACAATCTATTTTACTTTGAATCCTCGTATATTTGCATGCTCAAAAATAACAAAAAAGCTGTGTAAGTACGATATTGTAATATTCTTAACAGACATGTTTCTGGAAAGTGCTATTATTTGATTAAAATACGATTACAAGCTGTCTTAAGTTTAACTTTTTAAGTGTAATTTGCCGATTTTATAGATAATAAAATTGAGAATGTAAATTGGGAATGCGTCAAAGAAACAACAACCCGATCATAGAACAGACAACAGTAGAAGGCCACCCATAGGTCTTCAATGCAGCTAGAAATTCCCGCACCCAGAAGCGTCCTTCAGCTGAACAAATCACGAAATATATATGCTAGTCAGTCAGTAATAATTGACGTCATACTAAAGATGATCTCTCAAATTGTTTCATAGGTGTCCTATTCTGTGACAAAGATGACGGTAACCAGTCAGCGTGTA
The DNA here is from genome assembly GCF_963676685.1 of Mytilus edulis. Taxonomy (NCBI): domain Eukaryota; kingdom Metazoa; phylum Mollusca; class Bivalvia; order Mytilida; family Mytilidae; genus Mytilus; species Mytilus edulis. The sequence goes on along the minus strand of NC_092351.1, from coordinate 49,186,203 downwards.
GGACAACTGCTCATCCGTGCCTGAAAATTCTTCTTATATTTATATTTTTTTTAAAGAGGGGGTGCAATCGCACCCGACGCACCTCCCCTTCGACGGCCTTGTTAAATGGTAAATGACCATGACTATCTTGCTGTCCGTGTTTTCGTAACTGTTTTATGCAATTGTACAAGACTTTTGTAAATTAATCATATTTGAAAAAAAGTATCGTTCTATTTATATCTAATCAATAATCAAAATGATGGTTTATATTGCGCCAAATACCAATAAGATTACACATTCAAAACTCTAAATACTACAATGAAATTACTTCAATTGTATACTTACGTCCACAATCTGGGTAAATCCAGTTTCTGATGATTCTCCATCAGGACATGGAAGTTGGTCTCCTAAAAACACGTCATTCATGTGAATAGTACCAATATTGTTATAATCATTTGGATCTGATGTTACGTGGATGTATAAATACATATAAATTTGATAAAGCTGATAAACTAGATTGATATGTCTGAAATAAGATCAAATATAACGAATAGATATTATAATAAAAATATAAAGGGTGTGGATATGCAAAAAGATACTAATATAAGATGGTGATATACGAAGATGATGCTATAAAATCGCGTTGACAAGTATTTCGGGTGATCAATTAGTCTTCTTCATTAGAATTCAAACACAACATTCGGGTTATAAAATCATAATAAAAACAATTCATTACAACATACCAAAACAATATGAAACATAGCATCCTCTTGTTGGTACTAAATGATAGACGTAATAACTCTCACAATTTTTTATCATAATACGAAATGCCTCGGCTTTGCAACTATCAAAATTGGATTTGTAGGCTACCCTTTCAACTGTTTCTCCGATCGCTGGATAAACATCATCACCATCAGGTAAATCTTCTGCAAATAAAAATGAATTGTTAGATAACAAAACTTTTGATAAATAGTCATTTTAATTCTTTTCATTTTTCAAACCAATGGAGTTAAAGTGTCTTTGATATACAACAATAATTTACAATAAGATTTACAACTGGACTAGCTACACTAGCTAATGATACATGTAATTATATTTTCTAATGCCTACAGTTGGTGGTCAAACAGTCTTAAGTATTGAAATCAGGTAGGCGGTGTGTCTGTGATTTTAAGAAGCATGAGTTCAATATTCCATACAGCTTTGTTAATATAGTACAGGAGGCTTAAACATGATTTGGTACAACCAATCAATTTATTGATTCCATTGACTTTCAAAATATGAAAACCCTTTATCGATCTCGATACATTTTGAAAATTTAGCCAAATAAGCATATACTATGCGACAACCTTTTGGGGTCTGTTAACAAACTTCGCTAAATAGTTTTATGGCCGATCATTCAGTCCTGGTATACCTATTAGACGGAGTTGCAACGTACTAAACTCGATAAGGACATGCTACGAACAAAATTGCAATACATGGAACGTACTGGAGACGTGGTATGACGCTAGGTAGGTGAGACTTCTTATGAACAAAGTATTACAGTGGACCACTGTAAAAGGTCACATGTTCCAGCGTGAAAATATGGGAATAAATTGACGCAAAAATACACAAAAATACATGATTAGGTGAATAAATTTTGTCTGTTGCCATTATTTGTGTTCATTGGTGTGTTTTATGCACAGCTTTCACCTTTGTACACTTTGGTATTCCACTTTTCCAACACCCCAAATGAAAGCAAATCGACATGGGGAAAATATTACATTTTTTATCTTCGCACTATATGAAAAGTTATACATTCTTATAAACTTAATTATATTCAACGGGTGGAGTAACAAACTCTGAGCGGCACCTCCTATCAATGAGATAATGAAGTGTCCCCAGATGTATTATGAGGTATGATAATGCGTCCGTTGGATAAATTATTGCAGGTAGACCTAGTACATGTCACTACAAACAATTAAAAGTCTGAAATGGCCTATATCTGTACTCGACTGTACTGATTTTTACTCGACCAGTCTCAATTCGTCTGAGATTTACTTAATAATACTCGACTGTAGTCTGAACCATACTTAACAGTCTTAATATTGTACTTGACCAGTACTTAACCGTTTTATACGAGTCTGAACTGTACTCGACCTAGTCTGAACCGTACTCGACCTAGTCTGAACCGTACTCGACCTAGTCTGAACCAAACTCGACCTAGTCTGAACCATACTCGACCAAGTCTTAACCAAACTAGACATATTCTTTGTATCTATCAACTGAATTTTATCAATTTTTTTTTTTTTAATAAAAATGAAATTTGAACAACAACTTGAAATTAAAAATGTATTCAATACAGTATTGAAATTAAAATTTCACCATTATCAATCATAATATAACTTCAACTCAATATTAATCAACACTTACATAATGATATATATCAACTTTTAAAATATCAATAAAACAAGCTGATTAAATAATCTAAAAAAATGAATTGTGACTAATATTTTCAATATTATTCAAATTTTATGAATATTTCGGAAGTATTTTATGGTAACTGGACTATTTTCACCATTAACTTAAGCCTAGTATAGATTTATGTTGTGAGTTGACTTTAGTTCATAATGCAGTGAATGTTTTTTTTATTAAGATATATATAAAATAGTATATAAAACAACTTAATAAACTTAAAAAAAATGAGAGCTTAATTGTTTTGTTTTGTTAAACAAAGAATTTAATATAAACATTATAATAGAGTTTCCCTAGCAATCCTTGATAACCTTTTTAAAAAAGGAAATGCATTTCAAAGTAACAGTAAAAAAAATTTAAAATTAATTTAAGTATTTTTTTTATCAAATTAACATGGCATACATAAAGCACTTTAATATATTCTAATTAACTCAGTACATGTGTGTTTTACAGGTAAAAAGACAGCCCTGTTTTTTTTAAATTCGTGTATTACTTATCTTAGTACATACATGTATATTCGAAAGGCCTTAATTGTTATTTGATTTAAACAGGATGTTGCAATTTTGAATCAATGTTATTTAGAATTTAATACCTCTGACCAGGTGTGTTCTTATTTATGAGTTTGCCCCAAGCAGAGGTTATACTTTATATTTCACCATTAATCAGAAAAATAATTTATTTATTTATTTAATTTTATCCCTTTTTGATATAAGTTATATATAATATTATTTTTTTTATCCTTAATATAATCAGATATATTTCTTTTATAAGGTTAAAATCTTTTATAAATTTTGTTGTCTGTTATTATATATGTCAGTTAAAAAGAAATTTATTTAAACAGTTAAAAAAGTAGAGGGTTTGTGGTCTAGTATGGTTCAGACTGGTCGAGTATTGTTCAGACCTTTGGTTAAGTATGGTTTAGACTGGAAAAATAGGTCGAGTACATGTCAAGAATGGGTTAAGACTGTTTCAGACTGGTCAAGTAATAGTTCAGACAATTTTCAACGGCAAAGATAAGGGTCAAGTACGATTCAGTACAGTCAAGTATGATTCAGACTGGGGTCGAGTAATGTCAAGTAAAAGTCAGACCAATTCAGACCGGTCGAGTAAAAATCAGTACAGTCGAGTACAGATATAGGCCATTTCAGACTTTAATGGTTTGTAGTGTGTGTAGCCCGCTAACCGTGTTTACACACAGACTCGACTTCCTTATGTCTTTCTTCATTAAATTTTTAATACGATCTAAGCAAATAGTGAACAAAGATAGCAACATGTTTCATCACAGTTCATGAAGTCGGTATGCAGCACACGGTATTGTATAACAAGATAGCGTTTTTGTATCACTTGGATACTTTTATGCACAGAAACATTAACTTTGGAGCTCTTTTAAAACATGTTAGACATTGGTTTAATTGAATTTGTATTGCAAGCAGAGCAATATTGCAGTGAGATGATAGAGCCAAAGAAAAGAAGGAAAGTACCACGGACATGATTGTTTAATACTGGAGATAAGATTAGAAATGGGATATCATCATCAGCTAACGAAGGAGATCTTGTGGATGATCAAGTATTTCTGCGGTTTTAAAAATCCCACATCAATGTTTGCCGAACTTCTTAAACGGATCATCCACTTTATAGTACAAGACGACCTCAAAAACAGGAAGGATCTATAACCAGGATTGCAGCTTGCCATGACACTGCGTCATCAGGCGATTCCGAGTTTCAGTTTTTGCAAATTTGGCGCTTTAGCGGTTATTATGCGTGTGTCAATAAGTGCTCGGTTGTGCATGTAAATCGTTTCATATCTTTGATTGGGTAATGATAAACTTACAATTAAAAGGTAACCTGACAGGGTATTTTTTTCAAATCCTATTAATTGTAAAAACGAGTACTTACTTATACAAACTCCTCCTGAACACACGTGAAAGATTTACCATTTGACATTATGCAACCAATAAAATATGTATATTTTAACTGTTTGGTACATTGTATTGATAACGGATAGTACTTGCCGCTATCATTTAATTACAGCTGGCTTAACGAAATTTCAACTCAAAAGGAGATAAACGATAATTATTTACTTAAACTAATATTATTTTCGATTTAAAATGTAATGTAACCTATATTCTATAATACTTAATTCATATTTCTAAAACCCATACCACATAATGAGCTATGAAAGGCCAACAGAATTATAAATGTTTTAAAATCAATTTAAAAGAGACAACTATGACCTGATTTATGTTCGAACTGATAAAAAAAAACGAATAGCATATACAGTTACAAAAGATAACCACTGAATTACATGCACTTGTTTAAGTAGACCAAAACATTGGGCTGTGCGGCATTTTTTCAACGTTTATATCCCAGGATCTTCAAAATTGTAAATCTTGACTACCCCTCACTTTTTCTTTTTGTCTTGGAGTTCTTGAAAAGATAATTTACCGCTAATCAAGATAGAAGCGAAGGATGCCAAAGGTGAATTCAAACTTAGCAATTGAACGCAAATTATCGATGACATGGAAAAAACTATTAAGTATAGACTAAACAAAACTAACTTAATTCAACATACTGAGATGATCTCAGGTGCCTAATGGTAAGCAGATCTTAAACAACATGTGACCACTGTTGTGTTACATACAAATGTACAAACCCGGTGACAAGTCTAATTCACTGGGTTATTTGAGATTAAGGTTATGACAGTTAAAACTATGTGTCGTCATCTGTGAAACAGAAACATCACAACGGTCCTCAAACTAGTGATGACGTCCATAAAATTTTTAAATAGATTATATCAACTTCACCACTTGAAACTCTTTGTTTTCATAGTTTCAATCCTCTTTCAAGAAGGCATTGAAAGGGAGTGCAAGCGCTGGAATGTCGTATGAACTAGGAATAAAAAAACTTGCCTAAATGAAAACTGAATTTATTCTGATTACGTTCAAGACTTGTGTCTTTATGATATAAAACATGGAGATCATATCTGAAAACCAGTTAGTAAACAAAAGTATATATTTATTAATATTACGTATCCCTCTATATAGGAACTCATAAAGTTCATATGGCGACTTACCCCTTGTTTACGAAACGTCAATCTCGTATTTGATTGTAACTAGTAGCCAATGTACCAAAACGTGTTTACCAAAAACTGTTTCGGTTTAGAATAAAAATAATTCAACATATGTTTTCTAGAAGTAATCGATGTGTAAACAGTGTCGCTGACTTACGAACTTAAGTTAATCGCCCCAGTTAACGCATCAATAACCTCTCGAAAAAAAACTGTGTGTAATCCTATAATAAAAAAAAATGATCAACTTATCACTCAAGAACATGCATACTGGTTTCGACAACATGATTTTTTTTTTTTTTTTTAAATTTACTGTCAAGCATGAGGAAAAGATGGGGAACGGTGGTAACTGCTTATTAGATTGATTGTTGGTTTCTTTACGCCTATTAGCAGAAAAAGGCTATATCGCTGCTTATTAGAGAGATGGGATAACTGGATTCTGCTCTATTTACTTTAGACAATGTTGGATAAACGCGTAAAATTAAAAAAAAATGTTGATTTAGTAAAGGAAACAAACGAATTTTGATTATTATTGAAAATCGAAAAGTTACTGTGGGTCACATATATGAAACTAGAAAATAACAGACTCTCAGAATAAAATTCTCTATGTGTGACCAAGTAATAATTCACCCTGAAAGACACAATTTTGCATTTTACATTTTTTGTATACCTTAAATAAATTCAAAAATAATCCTTAGACTATGAGTGACAAAATATAGCTCAAGTTTGATACCCATGCAATCACCAGATATTAAAGTTACGTCCAATCTGTGTAGTATTTGTATCCATCTGATGAGTTGAGCCTTTTTCAACTGATTTTTATAGTTCGTTCTTATGGTGTACTGTTACACCACTCTCCAAGGTTTATATGTTACATTTTCATACATTAGGCTGTTGGTTTTCTCTTATGAATTGTTTAGTCATTTCAGGGGCTTTTATAGCTGACTATGTGGTATGGGCGTTGCTCATTGTTGAATACCATACGATGACCTATAGTTGTTAATTTCTGTGTCGTTTTGGACTCTTGTTGAGTATTGTCTCATTTGCATTCATACCACATCTTCTTTTTTCATAGGAAAACATAATATATTTTTATCATATTTTTTATTGCCTCATTTACTGCATAAATAATTTATTCATTTAGATCGTTGTTTTTGGTAATGCAAATATTACTTTAAGTGAATTTTTACCAATATACACTAACCATTTGATAACCATATTGGTTCAGTAGTTCCACATCTTGCAAATCCCTTTGGACACACCGTGGGCATTTTTGTCCCCGAACCACTTAATATTCTATACCAGTTTACCTCCAGTGTGTTATCACAAAGATTGTGATTTGTTGTCTCTGCTACAGACCTTCTCGCATCATTTAAAAAGTGTGTGGTATCACATGGATCTAAAAGTAAGGATAGTTCTATTACATATGTTTCAGAATACTAATTACGGTATATCATTGTCTCAATAATATTTAAACAATATCAAGCAGTTTATGGGTGCTGAAGCATCGTTCATTGTGTATGGGAAAAAGGTTGGTTTAATAACTTTTTTTTGAAGGGGTAGTTTGTTTGTTGTTTTTTAACAGATAGTAAACAATGTTATACTTCATTTTGTTTTGTTTCGTTCAGTTATACCGTTTCGCACTTTACCGGTTCCACTAACGCGATAATGCTTCTATGGACCCGGTTTTCGAAAGTAATTACGAAAAACTTATCACGAAAACTATCACGTAATTGCGATGTAAGATTTTTATCTTGGAATTACGAGATAATCATCGCGTAATTACGAGATTAGAAGTTTTTTATCTTGTAATTAGGAGATAAAACAATGATTATTGCGTAATAACGCGATAGTCTTCTAGTTATTACGCGATGATTATTTCTCAATTACGAGATAAACAAATTATTATTTCATAATAATGTGATAGTTTTCACGTAATGACGCAATGATTATCTCGTAATTTCGCGATAATTATATCGTAGTTACGAGATAAATAACTTCTTATCTCGTAATAACGCGATAGTTTTTCGTAATTACGCGATGATCATTTCGGAACTACGAGATAAAAATCTTATCTCGTAATAACGTGATAGTTTTCTCGTAATTACGCGATAATAATCTTGTTATCATGCGTTAATTCTCTCGTAATTACGGGATAACACAATGATTATCTAGTAATTACGCGATAGTTTTATCGTAATTTATAATACAAGATAAATATTATTATTTTTTTGTGACCCTGGTAGGCTTTCGTATGATCTTTATACGTTTGTATTTTGTCAATTACCAGTCAGTTATTTGTATCAGTTTGATTGTATCAACTACTTGACGCCATCTTAAAACTCGACTTAACCTGCCCCGACTGAGGGTTGATGTAGAGTTAACTCGGGTAGATTCAAAAGGTCAAACTCGAGAGGGGGGCTCGGTTGTCAGTCGAGTCAACTCGGCAGACTCTACGAACCCGAGTTGGACAAATCGAAGTAGGCCCAAGGGCTAAAGTAAACTCGGATTATTAAAACCCGAGAAATTATAGTTAACGAGGTTAAAGGGAACTCGCCGGTTATAAGGAAGCTATCAAACCAAGAGTTTCAAATGGTGAAGTTGAAATCATCCCTTCGTAAATTTTACGGACGTCATCCTAAGTTGGGTGACCGTTATGGAATAACCGTTTCACAAATGATATCGGATTTTTTCCTCAAGTCGTACCTACAATCCCCTTCCTTTCATGAATGTGACCTACCGAATTATACTTTTTACCGGATTTGTTATTAAATAAGCAGCACGACGGGTGCCACATGTGGAGCAGGATCTGCTTACCCTTCCGGAGCATCTGAGTTTTTGGTGGGGTTCGTGTTGCTTAATCTTTAGTTTTATATGTTGTGTCATGTGTACTATTGTTTGTCTGTTTGTCTTTTTCATTTTTGGCCATGGTGTTGTCAATCTATTTTCGATTTATGAGTTTTACTGTCACTCTGGTATCTTTCGTCCCTCTTTTATATATGTAGAATCATATAGAAACCAGGATTGAAATTTTGTATTTGCGCCAAATCTGTATCAGATTCGACCCGGAACATTTAACTACGGTAACCGGTTATCAAATGTTAATTATATGGAAAACAAAAGGGCCTGGAATGGTATAATTTTTAATCTTCACCATTGCCGTATATTAGCTATATTCAAAGTTTAGATATTTTAATTGTCGTTTCTACGTCATGGACCTCGTTATTTTAGTATCGCAGATATATTTATCATGTACTGTTTTGTTCGTTTGCTATATATAAGGATGTGTGTATCTTAGCTCCTGTTACACAGTTACAGTGACGGAGCTGTATTTTGAAATAAACAAAGTATATTTTTAACAAAATGCGCATGCAAATACGTTATTATATAAGGACTTAATTGATTTATATGTATTATTCATAATCATAAGTAAGAAAAGGAGTTCAAATTTCACGTAGTAAGATAATTAAACTTTAATTGACGTTATCGAAAAGAATAAATCATTTTTATTTAGCAGATTGGGCGAACAAAAACTAACAGAGCCAAAAGAGTGAGTAGGACTCTGCATGTGCAAAGATAAAAGTATAGTTATAATGACCTTGATTAGCAGTGGAACAGATTAATAAAAGAGAACCAGATACACAAGCTTGACTATGAACAAGATATCAGATAATAACTTGATTTCGTAATTTTTGTGATGATTATCGCATTTCGTCCTCTTTTTTTTATCAAATGTCAAAAGCGAAATGATATTAACTGCACGTTCAGTTAATTATTTTGAAAGTTTGATTAAATAGCTAAACTACTTAATTTCAAAACGAATCTTATGCATGTTATAGTTGTTGAAATTTCAATCATTTTGTGAAATTTTCAAAACTTGGATCAAAAACATTTTTTTTTAATTAAGACTTTTTAAAACTGAATGTTTAAAGGTAACATAAACCACAACTAAATATTACTGTGTAAAAAAGAAAAGATGTTTATAAATAGTATTCTTCTTTGTACAGATGCATTGTCAGCTTGAGAATAAAGATAACTATATTTCATCTTGCAAAGGAATACATACCTGTCGCTCCTGTAACTAGCAAAAACCAAAATCCTAAGAAACATAGAACTATTAACTCCATTTGTTTTTGCTTTTTGATCATGCAAAATGAATGCAAGGAAACAAATTGATGTAAATACGTGTTTTAATACAGTTAGATTCCTCTTAAATCAGCCAGAAATGTTATCTTGGCGATTACGGATAAGTTCATTTAAATGAAGTATCGTTGGTCATCTCAATATTCATTCAAATCTTATATGAGACATATATGAACAACCTATTTATGTGAATTTTGGGGATTTTAAATTTGACGAATAAAACCTTTGTCCTATTCTTTTAACAAACCAAAGATACCTTATTTATAGCACAGCGCAATTCAAAGTAGCACCAATCAAATCGAATACATTAAATCCCGTTCAAAACTTGAACATCAACGAAAAACAAAATTAGGTTTATGCCTGAGATACAATGTAATCCAAAGAATCAAAGAACTATACGAAAATGTATTCATAGGTTTTAAAAGATTAACAATATTTATACGTTTTGCTTTTAATTTTTAATACGATTTGAAACAGTCTTGGACCAGGGCATTTTTGTAAGACTATTGAGAAATACAATAATTGTTCTTATTTTATTTTCATAAATGATATATACACAGATAATGATTTATTTTTATAAAAGTGAAGTTTCTATATTAAATTCTAATATTTTGATGCTTGATATACCCGACACAGTATTTATGTTAGATTTTACCTAATTCGTTGATACCCTCATATCCAGTTTATGTTCTACTTCGCTTTGCTGGTCCGGACATATTTTTTTTTCGGATTCTATATTCAGAAACTACTAATATAACAGGAGATACGGGGATACACTTGAAACAGTTTTAATTTGTAGAAACAAAACAATGCTTTCAAATAAATCAATCGAATAAGTCCAAACATCATACATCATACTGCACTTTTCGTTGCCATTTAAATGGAATTTGATTCGACTGTCATACAAGTGAGAGGTTTAACTAGCTATAAACTAGGTTTAATCCCCCAAGTTTTACATGAGAAAATGCCTGTACAAAGTTTAAAATATGACAGACGTTATACACTCGTATGGTGCGTTTGAGGTTTTGATATTGCCATTTGATTAGGGACTTTCCTTTTTAGAATTTTCATCGGAGTTCAGTTTTTGTTGTGTTTCACTTTGTACATCACACTGTTCATATTAATTTCTACAAAAAGAAATAGAATAAACAATTAGGAGTTACACAATGCATAATTTTATCAATTTTATATAAAATAAAGTTGTCGAACAAATTCGGTGTGTGAAACCTCGATGAAAGGAACACATTTTAAACAAAATTGCAGTCCAGCAACTATTTCTGATTTAGTTTAAATAAACATGAACGATAGGCACGCAACCATCCACCAATCTTTAAATACGCAAGTCAAGGATTTTATTTTTTTTTTTCGTGATCATTTGTTATTTTAATTGAAGATGCGCTTCCAATTGTAAATAATATTGAGGATTTTATTTTTGCTTTGCTTGCTCTTTTACAGATTCGTTAAAAACTTGAAGAATTTCTTTCGTCCAGGACTTTGGCTTTGTTTTTTTCTTTGTTTGTAACTAAACACTGAAATATGAAATAAACAAAGATGAGAAAATTTCAAAAAAAGATGTCCATGCGATATTTGTTTTGTTCCATTTAACGTACTTTTCAGCATTTCTGTCAGTTAAAAATTTAAAAGAATCAAGAGATTATAGGAATGAATGCCATTTTATCTGGCTTCAAATTTTTAATCAAAGATGTATACAATTTGATCAACCATATTATCTTTTAAAAAGAATCATGTTACAAAATGTAAACAATATAATACTTCAAGGAAGACTTCCTCAATATAATTTTAGGAATACTTCCTGAATTAGTTCTATATAATCTTGGATCATCTTTTGGCAAAAAATCCTTTTATTTAGAAGTCCATCAACAAAATTACAAGTACATTGTACGGCCAATATCAAGATCAGTATTCATTAAATTACTAGCAGCTTCATATCAAGATCTACACTCTGCGAAATCATTGACCATCTAACCTTTCAGCCGTGTGTCCAAATTACGTTTTAAAGTCACATAAGACTACACATCATTTGGAAATTTAAAGGAGCTTTGTTTTTGTCTGGATATATTTCATTGTCATACGTTTAAATCAACGACACGTCTGCATTCTGTATAAATTATAATTCTTAATAAGATTTAAAAATGATTTAAACACAATTTTGAAATCAGTAATGTATAATTATTGTAGCTTGAAATTCAGTGGCAGCATCCTCATATTTCTAAAACTGCTGTTCATTAAAAATAAATAATGTGTTATGATTGCAAATTAGAAAATTCTCAATTAGAGCCCAATGGTATAGATGTTAATAATAAGCAAATTAGCAAAACCGATCCCACATAGTCAGATCTGAAAGGACCCGAAATACCAAATATGGAACAATTCAAAAGAGAAATCAAACAGTCTGAGTTAATATGTACAAATAAATGAACTAAAACAAATATGATACACAATACAAACGACAATCACTGATCTACAGGTTCTTGACTTGGGACAGAAACATTTAGAATATATTCAATCTAATTTTGGAAGCTGTACTTATTGTTTGATTTCATACATTCACTTCGTGAAAAATGAATAACGATAACCAATCAATACTGATACAGATTTTGTTTAAAAGTTTGGTTGGACCAGTAGAAAACGTATTTCAAATGAATAGCACAAACACTTGGAGATGTTGTTAACCTTGCTCAGCTATTTAGAAAGAATTAAAATCACAAAAGTACTGAACCGAACTTTTGACAAAATCCAAAGATCTAACACATCAAACGAAAGGCTAACAACTGTCATATTTCTAATTTGGTACAGGCATTTTCTTATGTAGAAAATGATGGATTAAACCTGGTCTTATATCTAGCTAAACTTCTCACTTGTATGACAGTTTTTTTATTAGTGAATTAAACTAAATACTCTTGTTAAATTCATATACACTTTCGTGGATTTACAGTTTGTCATTTCCTGTATCTTTGCATTGCACAATATCATGTGTTTTTCTGACTGTTATAGTCTTTAGACTAAATCCATTTAATGTTGGATGTGTACTTATTCAGTTATTGATAATGTATACGTAGTCTTAGAAGCTTAGTTTTCTTTATTAGCTGTCAATAGCTGCGAGTATTCTCAGATCTGTACTAATTGTTTTGGAATTTTTTTAAGGATGGAGGAGATGTACAAGTACCATAGCCTCGTCCACTCCGTGTTGTTGTAAGATGCATTTCTTTAAGTTTCCATCTGATGAGTTAAGCTTTGTTTTAATTGATTTGATAGTTCGTTTTTATGCTGTATTACACCACTGTCCCAGGTTCGAGGGAAGGTAGATATTCTGCTTACACGTTTAACCCAACCATATTCTGTGTGTATGTGTATGTCTCAAGTCAGGAGCCTGTAATTCAGTGGTTTGTTTGTTGCTGTTCTACATAAACTTTTTTATTCATTTTTTGTTCATTAATTTGGCCGTTAGTTTTTGTTATTAAATTTGGAAATGAATATGCAACTTAGGTTTCAAGTCCCCTATTAGGCAAAGTTGGCTTTAGATGAATTTGGCTATTTATTTTAGATATTTTTTACATATAGCTCTTCCACGATTTTCGGTAATTATCTATCTTCGGATTTCAAATGTTTGGCTTTGAGCGTTCCTAATGAAGGTAAATCCAGAAAACCGCTTCTGACGAAAGAAATTATTTTTTTGTTGTTTTCATTATTTTTTCTCTCGGTTGAACTGTTTTACCTTAAACTCGGGGCCTGTTATAGCTGACTTTGCGGTATGGGCTTCCACTTTGTGGAAGATCGTACATGTACGGTGACCTATATCTGTTAATTTATGTTTCAGTTGGTCTCATGTGCAAAGTAATCTCATTGGCAATATTAGCACATCTTTAAATCGAAAAAAAGAGTCAATTGAATTGTGTATATCCAAGTAGTTTTGAATTTTTTGTTTAGTTGGCTGTTGTTTCTATTTTTGTGCGGATATCTTATAGCTGTTTGTTAAATCTACAATTCTACGATCATCTAATTCCATTGCTGGAATGTGTGAATTTTCAGAAATGAACATTTAACTTCCCACTAGATTATAAACGACCTTCAGAGCAATCTTCATGTTCATGCTCTGCATTCAAAATTGAAAGGGCAATACGTTGCACCATTTGCCAGTCCTTCAGCCATGTTTCATTGTTGGATATAAGGTAGTTTGAGGTCATCAAATTGAACTTTGTACAAATGTTAATTTTGAGGTGAAGTATTTAAAACGGATGTCAATTCCAAATTTTACTAAATAGGCAAATGAAATAATGTTCTAGATATGTACGTGTATTTTAGTTTTAATATAATTATTAAACATTAACAAATAAAAAAGATTCACAAATAGTAAATGATTTTATTTTTTATGTTTCACAAGGTTGGTGATCATTTGATATTCCAGAAGCAAAAATGCTTAGCAATCAATATCTAACATGGGGACTAACCACAACAAACGATATATTTATATGGTAACCGATGATGATTTATAATAGAATCATTTTTACTAGAAATATTGTTTACACATGTAAAATGCATAACATAAAACTATGTTGATATTATATTCAAACAGATGATACTTTCAGAAATGAAAACTGTTTGTCAACTTAAGTTAAGGTCCATAGGTCCATAAAAATCATTCTATTAATATTGAAACGTGCAGTCCTATGTTGATCTATTTCATCTTTGTACTTTGAGGGGGTCTAGCTTCGATGTAGTTTGGTCTTGACCCAACGTCGTTCGGTAGAATTCCCCCAACAGTGTCAAACTGGCCATGGTTATACATCCTTTCATCATATATGTTACTGTTCTTCTCGTTCTGCATTGTTTCTTCATATGCCGGTGGCGCTGAGTTTACGGCATATTTAGTTTTTGCTTTCTCTGGAACAAAATCGACAGATCGATCTTGTTTGGTGTTTTTCTTGCATATTCTGTTGAAAGTACAAAAAATAACACGTATTTCAAATATACAAACGAGATAAAAAAAAAATTAAACATGCAACTTTGTTGTATTTTAATAGAATTTCTATAATAACTATGTTTTGTATTCGAGATTCAAAACTCAAAACTATAAATTCATACATCTATCGCTGACATTATGCGTTAAACATTATGCGATTTTTTTTCTTCCATGCATGCATAATATGACTCGCCATATGGAATAAATTAGCTGTTACAGAATTTCAAGTCATTGGTTCTCTTTTCTTTTTTTTTTTTCTTTTTAAGTTGTTTCACATTTTGTCATGCTGACGCCTTTAAATGCTTACTTAAAGGTATTAATTTGATTATTATTGACAGCCGGTCGTACAGTGACCTATACAAAGAATCGAGAAACATGAACTAAAAAATAAAAAAAAGAAAATAATGGATCGCTTAAATATAACAAATAGAGAATAACGGGCTATTCATTTTTTAAGAAAACAGAAAAGAAGGACACGCCCTATCCCCTTCAACAACCTCACATATGACTCAAAGTTTTGATTGTTCTTAATATATTTTGAGAGATTGTCCGCTCTTTGATTATAACTAAGGCAATCAGTAGTGATTTCCTATGATTTATTATAAAATAAAATGCAAATATCAGATATGTAATAAAAATTTGTTCTTTTACTTTGATTTTCTCTCTTCCTTATTTTTCTATATGGTCTATAGATTGCAATTCCATTGAAACTTACTGAAGTACGACGATAATCACCAATAATACTGAAATAACAGGTAAAATACAAACAACGGCCCATACAGAACTGTTAGATCTTTCTCCGTCCTCTAAAAAAAACCAAGCAGAATATAAATGAAGTATGACTAAAATGCTCCGCAAAAACCTTAAATATAGTGAAAACTTAAGGGTTTATTTCGTGGAAATCAATTGATAATGATTTCAGAGGTATACGAAAACAGTACACTTAGAAATTAAATCTAATAAATGTCACAAATAAGCATACACTACATTTCCTTTGTAAAGTTTCCCTTTTTCCCATGTAAAGTCTTCCTTTTTTTTGTCCATTCAAATTCTCCCTTTTTTCCATGCACAGTCTCTATATACTTTAATATTTTCGAATATTATATGTTTATTGTGAATGCTGTTGCAAAGTGATTTATATTTGAAGAAACAAAACTAAATGTTTATGCTTTTTGGGAGGAGGAGGAGAGGATGAATATTTTCTTTCGCTCCAACCTCTTTTGTCGTTTTACTGTATTCAATTGAAAACAAATTATACCTTTGTCTGTGGAATCTCGGTCAGGTGGTTTTATAGTAGTAGGTGGCGTAGGTACTGGTAAGGTGCCTTCAAATATAAAACAAAATATCCGCTATTTATCAAACACAATAGTTAAATTACAACAAAAAAATCAATAAAAATTCAAATAAGTTGAAAAGAAATTTCAAATAGCCATGGAATAATCATTTTCATTTTTCTGTTAAATTTAAGAAGGTAAGATGTCTCAACCAAAGGTTGAGTTGTTCTGTTAGTTTGTTGTTGTTTTTGATTTTTCGGTTGCTTTGTATTGAAATCGTCATTATTTTGAAAGCTTAATTTATTGCTTGATATATGACATTTCCGATTTTTTTTTATTTTGAGTAATTCACAAGTCGATATATACTACAACAGATACAAAAGGATGTCGTTAGAAAAAGTTACTTACTGTAGGTCGATTCTAATTTCAAGAAACAAGCGTTTCCTTATTGACCATGTATGGGAATAAATAAGATTTCCTTTACTTCTTTCTTTTAGTACTTAAATCGACTTACCAAAGCAGTAACTAGACTTATCTTCATTTAACTGTTGTAAAAAGTATGTCCTGTAGTTGCCACAGTTTCGTACTTTGATATCATACTGAGCTTCACACATGCTACTCAGTCCAGACTTGCAAACCCACCTATCTACAGTTTTGTCACCAATTTCTGGAATATTCCCTGTAAAATTCAAAAATAATTATCAAAGATACCAGGATTCTTATGATTAGATACACCAAACGCGTGTTCCTTCATCAGTGACGCTCAGATCAAAATAGCTAAAAATCCAAACAAATATAAAGTTGAAGAGTATTGAGGACCCAACATCTCAAAAAGTTGTGGCAAATGCGCCTAACGTAATCTATGCTTGGGATAAGAAAATCCTCGGCATTTCGATCCATAGTTTGGCAAACAATTAATTAATCCAACATGTCCAAGTGACCATATAATTGATATTCATGTCAACACCAAAGTGATGACTACTAACCTGGGATGGTGATAACGTTTTTTAATTGGCAGTCTAATTATCATTGGAAAGTTTCTACCAGAAGATTTTCGATGCTTTGATAGTATCAGCAGCCCAATACTTGCTCCACATGTGACGTTAAGTGTTAAAGTGCGTTATAACCTCATTGGTTGATATCTTTGGCGGAAGTACATGTGATACATCCTCATTCTTTCAATATCCAAGCTGTGGGAAGGTCGTGCTCCACGTGTTGTCGGCAAAGTAACTATATTCTTTAACTTTTACTTACATTTGCCTTGGTGGCTTTATTAAGACCTTGGTGGTCATTTATATATGCCTTGGTGGCAAAAGACCTAGGTGGTCATTTATATATGCCTTGGTGGCAATAGACCTAGGTGGTCATTTTTATATGCCTTGGTGGCAATAGACCTAGGTGGTCATTTTTATGATTTTTTACATTTGCCTTGATGGCAACAATGAATTAAATTAAATACTAGCCTTGGGGGCGTCAAGACCTTGGTGGTCATTTATATTTGCCTTGGCGGCTTCTTGATAGAACTAGATGGTAATGTTTGACCTTGGTGGCAAAAATGTTTTGGGATTTAGACCTTAATAGGTAGTTATTATCAACCTAGGTGGTCAGATATTTGTTATGCCGTGCGCCGGTTAAACGCAGGGCAAAGTGCTATCGCTATATAAAATATATGTGGAAGTGGGGGCTCTGGCCATTTTGGAAAATTGTAGTTGAAAGGAGAATAATAAATTGTTTATAGGGTAAATAGTTTCTTTTGTTACTTTTGACTGTGTTGTCGACTTTTCATTTATTTTTACATCGTACATACTGATAGAAATGCTATTTAAAGACTTTGTTAGAAAAGAATAGAATTATTGAGAAAGTGGAATAATTTAGTGTGACATGTCACTTGATATTCATGTTTTTATCGGAGTGATGTGTATTGAATTATAAGGTGTCTTCGTCGAGGTCCGCGTTCAGCGGTCTGTTTGATTGTACATAGAATTGAATAGAATGTTTTTGTTTTCAGATGGTGTTACCTACAGCTTTGACAGGGTGACGAATGAAGGAGAAGTAATATGACATTGCACGATGATTCATGTCAATGAATTCGAACAACCTTTTTAAAAGGAAAGGATTTTTTCTAATCAGAATATGGTGAGAACAAATTACAATTGAGGTAATGTTTTGATTTCTGAAAATAGGAAAATAATGAATGGGAAAAATATTGATACTACACTAAATTATGTGTGTCTGTGTTGAGAAAGGCAGAAGATGCCAATATGGCACGGTACTAAAAAAAAAATAATAAAAAAATCTGTGATGGAAGCAGCTTTATGTTCAAATGAACCTATTTAAAAGTAATGCTAATAATTTTTCCGTAATTTCATGATGTTTTCTATTGATTGTGTATTTAATTTCATTGATGTGTTGAAATATGTCACAAAAATCTTTTTGTCATGGGAGATTAAATAATGGTTGCAATGTTTTTGTTTTGTTTTGTTTTATCTAAATTAATAAATAAATATAATGTTGAATGATTTTGTATACTAGTACAAATGTATACTTAAATTTTATGTATCATGGTTAAATTTTTTAATTTAAATTTCTTTGTCTACAATTCGAGGGACACTGATTCCCTAGTGGTTTTCCACGTGGATTGTAGGCAAAGGGATTATTCCTTTTCAAAGTGTGACTAATGCTGTCTTTAGTACAAATAAACAATTTGTTATTGGTTAATATATTTTCAGCAGACATGTGAAGAATCGAGTGGAAATACAATTGTCAATGTTCCTGATTATGAAGTAAAGAGTGTGTTTGATTCAACAACAGTAAAGAAAGAGACAAGCCAGCATAGTTTACACTTGGAGGTTAAGTCCCTTTGCTTACAAGCTTTCCACATGCTGAAGATGTTATTAGAATAATGACAATGTTCATTTTGATATGAGTTCATTGCCTTAACTCAACTTTTAAAAGTCCGTATGTGGTCAAATTCATGAGAATTTATTGAATTATGAACGATTTATAAAGAACTGTTTACATGCATCTTTAAATGTTTAGAAGTGTTTTAACATAATTTTAAAAGGAATAATATTTAATAAAAGTGTTGAATTTGTTTTGAGTATTGGGAATACTATTCCTTAAGGGAAAGCCTTGCTAGTGGTGTATTTTGAGATTGGCCTGCAAATATGCTGTATGGACTATAGAGTTTTCTATGCCCATAACTTAACATGAACTGGATGCAAGATTATATCAATCACTGAGGATATGTGTATAACCTCATTGGTTGATATCTTTGGCGGAAGTACATGTGATACATCCTCATTCTTTCAATATCCAAGTGGTGGTTGGTTTAAGGGCTATGTTTGGTCAGGCAATACATATTGCCTGTTTGGGTTGATGAGGTTCTTGATAAGTTCCCCCCTCTCCCACCCATAAGTACCAAAATGTGGATATGTTTTTATATTTATATTTCAATATTGGTATTACATGTATGCATTTTGGGTTGATGAGCACGAGACAACATTAGAAAAACATGAGCATTACCATGGGATCATGTTGACAAAACAAACCTTCGCTTTATCGATTTTCAAGGGAAAGGACAATTAGGGCAAGTGTATTGGCATGTTTGTGTTTGCTTTTTCATTACAATGGTAAAAATAAGATTATATATCTCTGATGACAAAATTTTGATTATAATGCTTCATTTTATGAGCTCCAGAGTAGTTTTATAACTGAAAAACAACTGTGCACTATATCTAGTGAGCTCTTCTGCATTGCATTGTGCATGGTAGTCCACATTTTGGTTTCTGAAACGTTAAGATATTATCTTGTATTCGGTTCTTTCCTCTAGAGTTTTCTATGCCCATAACTTAACATGAACTGGATGCAAGATTATATCAATCACTGAGGATATGTGTAAAACCCTTTGTACTACATTTATATTCAGTTATAAGTCATCACACATTAGATACTTTAGAACTTGTATTTTATGAAAAGAAAATGAAATTGAAATAGCACCAAGTTCAACGCAGAAAAAAGTAGACGGGTTCCATTAAAGAAATATTTATGCTACTCCCATAGGGCAAAGAGTTTCAGCTCTAATAGTGCAATTTATCTCTCGTTGTTAGAAAAAAAACATCGATATTCTGTTGATATTAAGTAATATTGCAATCGAGAAACAATGACAAAATTGTGACTATGACCGATGGAACTTATCCGTTGTCATCTGTAAACAGATTTATTCAAAATAACGCATAATAAAATTAATAATTGCATCTGAAAAACAGGTTCAGAAAAAGTACTGTCCATTTTGATACTGTCGCTTACAGTGATAACAAATTGAATGCTTATTGATAATATTTGTCGTCAGTAGCTATATATATAGAATTTACATATGCATTGTATATTGATATTTTACACATTACAGTTACCTTGCATCCATAGCGGGTATACTGTACCACAATGCATCATAGAAACACTTTGGTTGACTATGTCATTTCCTGTGACGCTGTCAATTCTGTACCATCCTGTTATCAGTCGACTGTCGTCTATTGCAGTATCATAATCATTAAGACTATAGTTTGAAGACCTCTTCACCTCCATTCGCAATACTTTGTAGTTAACACTTTGACAAGGATCAACTACAATAGATCGAAGAACAAATACAGATTATTCCAAAAGGCTTATTTGGAATAGAATATTGGTTGAATTCTGTATGGTGATCGTTACACTTCATTCCAAGGTGATAGTCTGTTAAACATATCGAAGTGTACAATGTTGTAAGGTGTGGATGGGATGCAGAGAGGGAAATAATGGGCAAAAGATGCTGAATAAAGGGTAAAAAAATAAAGGATGGAAAAAAAGAATAACCGGGAGCGATTAGCTTCCAACAGGAACAATACATATTTTGGTATTGTATTGGCGTGAATTAGGAAATGTTTACAAATCAGTCTTGAATTCATTAATAGCATGTTATATTCCTTCATTCTTCAGAAGATAGCGTATATTATCATGTCATAACTTACATTCACATCCAGGAGTAAATCCACCATTATCTGAGGTCTCCCCTTTTGGACATTTTGTTTCTGTCCCTGAATAAAAAGATAATATAGATCTTTAAAGGATGATTTAAGATTGATAAAAATAAATAGATGTTTAATTTCAGTAGTTCATACTATTATATGGTTAAATACGATGAAGAAGTATAATCTCAAAGGCATATACATTTTTTTTGTTCCTATCATTTATGTCACTTGGTCCCTGGTTGATAGTTGTCTCAACGTATGCCAAATCTCTTCTTTTCAGATACATTTAATTTATCTACAAAATACTCATCAGTGACACTCGAATAAAAAAGGTAAAAAAAGGCCAACTCTTGAATTTCATCTTGCAATTATAAAAATGCTATATAGACCTGTGACCTAGAACCTTTCGTTCGTTTGTTCGTAGCTAATGTTAGTCCATATCTACATATTCTGTTTAAAGGGGGTCAAAGTAGTTTCTCCTAGGCTTAGATTCAATGGAAAACAAAAATAACATTTGAGGAGATCCTGATTGAGATATTCACACTTATGAGTTTCAGGGGCGGATCCAGCCATTTTAAAAAGGGGGGTTCCCAACCCAGAGTAAAGGGGGGGTTCCAGCTTTATGCTCCAATTCAAATGCATTGATCGGCCAAAAAAAAGGGGGGGTTCCAACCCCCGGAACCCCCCCTCTGGATCCGCGCCTGAGTTTGATTGTCAATGTGTTTTATTTGCCTCTCTTTTCCAAATTGTCAAGTATTTTCTCACTTCACCCCCGAACACTGCAAACTGTGCAGATTTACTGATATGAAAATGCAAATACTAAGTTGAAATATGACAATATTGTACACGTAAACAATACTTACCAAAGCAGTACGCCTCGTAGCACCCATGTGTGTGCGTAAGATTATAAACATAGTAATCTCCACAGTTCTTAACCTGGATATCATATGAGCTGATACAACATCCTCCGTTGTAGTTACTTGCACAGGCAGTAACATTAGACACCTCGCCAACAGAAGGGTACGATCCTATAAATTAAGAAGCCAAACTAATATAGCATTTTTTTATACAAATTTTTTTTTTATGTTAGAATTCACTTTTGAAAGGTTTTTGTAGATCATCATAATGGAGCAAATTTTTTTTAAATCGCTTATTTTAAAAGTCCTACTTTTTTTAACAAGCAGAGGATGCAAACATGGTTATTTGGATCGAACGAACCAAAACAAAAATGGGGATTTATAAATAGCCAAGAGGAATTAGTAACTTGCAGTTGAATCATTAGATTTTATGACCGTTCAGTTCATAAAAAAGCATATACATGCATGTATTAATTTTACATATAAAAATGTATCGTAAGTCAACAGATAAGTCTAAATATCAATATATTTTGTAGTATTTGATTGCCTTTATATGTTCAAGAAGATGATTAAGTAAGTAAGTAAGTTTAGAATATTTACTTTTCCCCTTCTCGATGTCTAATAAAAAGCTAATTTATTAAACAGAATGTGTTACAAAATAATTGCTTCATTCAAAGTTATCTTTTGAATGCACCCACAGTTATTTACATTGTAACATACCATTCATCCATAAAGTGGAGGTTGTGCCACATCTAAAGCCGCCTTGTATACACTCTGTCGGCATCGTATTGCCTGCCAAGCTTATTGGACGGTACCATCCGGAAGGTAGGAAATTGTCACAAATTCCTTTACGGATGTCATTTGCTACAGATCTTTCCCATTGATTTAGTTCTATGTAGTTTCCTTCTAAGCATGGATCATCTACTATATAAAATATGTTAAAGTTGCTCATTTTGGAAAAAATTGTACTTTAAATTTGATATATTTAACTAAGAATTTAACTGAACATGCGATTCGCGATATAAAACTGATGTTTATGTTGAAATCCGAGGCTAAATATGAATTCAAAATCATAAAAAGAGAAGAACGCTGAAATAACAAGGAAGTTTATAAATATTGTATTGAAATAATGTTATTTTAAAGTACTAACAAAAGAAGACAATCAGAAACATATTCAAATCGTTTGCTGTGATCGTCGTTGAGTTAAAAAAAAAAATGAAAATGTATGATATATATATTTGTCGAATAAGAATGACACATCTTCATCGATTTAATTGTTGAGAAAAAGTAAAATCACGAAAATACTGAACTCCGAGGGAAATTCAAAACGGAAAGTACCTAATCAAATGGCAAAATCATAGGATACAACACATCAAACGAGTGGACAACAACTGTCATACTCCTGACTTGGTACAGGCAATTTCAAATGTAGAAAATGGTTGATTAACCTGGTTTTATGCCGCTAAACCTCTCACTTGTATGACAGTCGCATCAAATGAGTAGTCCGGTAAGGGCCGATTTTGGCCTCAAATTTCAGGGTTCATCTAACGAAATATTTTTGACACTTTTTAAACACTTGAGTGTCTATTTCAATTGATTCAATTAGTTTATGTAAAAGATTTTAACTGATTAAGTCATTAAAAACGCTCCGATTCAAGCTTAAGTATGAAAAAGCTATCAAATATGCAATAAATCATCACTTTTCAGATGGTTTTTGTCAAAAATGAAAGTGGCCGCATCCGTGTTCACCCTCAACCTTTATATGTTATGTATTATCATTAAATACGACTTACATTTCAATATTATGAATGAACACGAATGCGGCCACTTTCATTTAAGACGAAAACCGTCTAAAATTTAACTAAAATGCTAAAATTGTGAAGATTTCAGTAATTTAGCATGACTTAATGATGTTTGTACCCGATATATGTGCATTGTATTGTCAAAATCAGCCTATATTTGTGTAGCAGAAGCATTCTTCTTTCTAATAAATAACTCAATGATTAAATTTTCACAATTTTGTAAAACTGCTATATTTTGTGGCCAAACAGGGGTCTTACTGAACCTACTCCTTTAATAATATTGGTAATGATGCGTGAACAAAACAAACAGACACAATAGGTAAAAATGTCAAACATAATGGTAAAAAGTCTAATTCGGTAGATCACATCCGTTAAAAGAGATCGGGAACGGAAAATAAAGTAAACCATTGATTTAGTTCCATGTAGTTTCCTTCTACGCATGGGTCATCTACAAAATAAAATATGTTTAAGTACTGTATCTCATTTTGGAAAATTTGAACTTTAAATTTTATGTTTTTAATTAAGAATTTAACTGAACATGGAACCCCCCTTTTTTTACGATCAACGCATTTCAATGGGTTCATGCTTGAAATAGTACAAAAAAAGAAAGGCTCGAAACCCATGCCCCCCCCCCTTTAAATTCTCCTCTGCTAGTTAAACATATTAATAGAGCTAATGTATTTTAAAACATCTTACCTTGTGAAATAACAACTGTAAAAACAGTAAAAAATGAAAATAATACGAAAGTAGTTATCCACATTATTATAGATTCATTGTGTAACAAATGTCAAATAGATTATATAAATAATGATAGAGCTTTAAACAAAAAATCCGATATTTTGTTTTGTTCTTTCTTCCTTCTAATTCAATTGGATCGCTAAATTTAACTGAACAATTATTCCTTTAAACAATACATATATTGATTTGAATCATTATTTTTAAATGATAAACGCATGCGTAGTTGTTAGTACAAATGCAATTTAAAAATCTGTTTTATTAAATGTATGTCTTCACGGGTGATGAACATGAATGCAAAGATATGAATAAGATGTTTATAAAGAAAAAATGTTTGGCACAATTGGTATATATAATATACAGGGGATATATAACATGATAAAAACACAAAGCTGTGATGTTGTTTTTTTTTAATTTCCGTGTCAACGTTTAAAAAAAAAAGTTACATATTACTGTTACTCAATGCTGATACTTTATACTGAAACGATATTTGTGAAGGTTGCAAATAGTACTCCGATGTTTAATATCAGCTAAAAAGGAAGAAGTTGGTGTTTTTCCTTCATATTTTTCTAATTTTTCAGTGTCGAAATTTACCAAGAGGTACTTACTTTGAATAAATAAAATATAAACAGCAATAACTGTTCTTTTTCTAGATTATGATATTTCAGCATTACACGAGAAACTCTACACAAAAAACAATACGACAAAAGGAAGGATTTTTCTTTCCCTATAGTAAATTTTCCATTTTGAGATGGTGTTGTTCCTTTGACACCTTCTTCGAATATACATGTATCCCAACTCGTTCGATATACTCTTGTCTGTAATTTCAATGAGCGTAATATATGTATTACTTATAAATTATTTAATCAAGGATTTTACTGAATGGGAATGACCCCTGTACGCTAAATCCATTATATATGTGATGTGTAAGGATTGTTATTTAATTTTTTGATGCATGACTTTTTAATTGGTTATCATTGACTTTGAACAGTAGCTGTGAGTACTTTTAGATCTGTGCTTTTAGCTGTTAGGATGTATAAGTACCCGTCCACGTTAATTCTATGTTTTCGTTAAGTGTATTTCAATTTTCATCCATCTGTTCAGTTAAGCCATTTTCTACTGATTTTTATAGTTTCTTCTAATTTTTTGTCAGATCTCATCTCAAACATTATAATTCCTAACTAGTTCGTTGGTTTTCTCCGGCCTCTCCGGATTCCTCCACCAATAAAAACTGGCCGCCACGAAATAGCTCAAAAGTTGCGTTTAAAAGTTGCGTCAGAACACCAACAATCAATCAATTAATCTCAACGATTCTAATCCACAATTCGGTAGTATCATGTGGTCTTTACGTAGTTTTTTATCATTTTGTTTAAAACATAGAATATACGTAATCTGAAAATTTGCGTGACGATCTGGCAGTCATATTCATTTTAAGTGTCGGTTCATTCCCATATTAAATGTTTTATATGTGTCCCACTTCTAATCTATAAGCACTTGAATTTAATCGATATTATATAGCAATTCAAGGCAGACCCGTACAGCAAAAACTATTCTTTGAACGTGTAACAAAGTCAATCTTAAATACCAATACTGATATCAAGCAGAGGCAGATTTAGGGGGTGGGAATAGGGGGCCCGTGTGAAAATTTTGGTTGATTATTTAGGGAATCACTGTGGCATGACTAGAGTGGGGGCCCCTCTTATGTAGTCAGTGAGCCCCCTCTTATGAACATATCTGGATCTGCCAGTGTTATGTATTTAATATCTACTCCAGGCCGGAAGAAGTTCCCAATTCTATATCTCATTCTTGTCAATAGAATAATATGTACTTCCCTCAACAGGCCCGAGAACACTGTTATTTCGTAGTGCATTTCTTTTAGACAATAAATTCAAATTAAAAAAATCACACCTGCTCTTTCTCAAAAAGATCTTTACAGTGTAGTGTACTACCCGTGAGACAAATAATATCAAAATTATAGAAACTTCTACCAGCTCTAACTAAAAATATTGACAATTCTGTGTTAAGGGGGTGTAAAATTCAGTTTCACAGCTTCAGATGTGATAAAATTTGATCTTTTTGAATTGGACCAAATCACTACTTAATATAAGATTCAGCACCCAATTTTTTTCAACATAACGAAAACCAAAGGACGATAACTGTGTCCTTGGACCAACAACAGGCAACCAATGGGAATCGATATAAGTCACTCAATCATTTCAGAGTTCTGGAGGTTCTGTATGTAGTAACCCAACACATTCAAACGCGATTGATATTTTTCTTCTTTTCCACAAGCACGCAGTATTAAAAAGTTGGATATATGTAAATGTTGGTCGAATTCACTATAATGTCATTTGGTGGACAAAACATATTACCGACAGACCGACCGTTACAGTCTAAAACAAATCAATGCATATTCATGTCACTTTTGTTCCTCGACACAGAACTGTTGCATAATAGAATACATTTCCACTACATCAAATTTTTAATTTTCTGTAGAATCAGCCTTGCATATAATTTGTTATCAATGTGTAATATATGCCGCTGGAAATTTAATAGTAAACAATCAATTTACGACGATACAATGCAATCAATTTTGTTTTATATCAATCATTTATTTACAGTAAAACACTTTTGAATGTAAAATTATGACACAAATACCTTTTTAATAATACAATTTCAGTCGGTTGAGTTTATGAATTAGAATGAAATTATTCTCTCCTGAATTGTCTGCCCATAGAGGGCGTTTAGGTTAAGTGTTTTGTGTGATTTGGCGGTTAAATCATTCGGCACGACAGTATAGCAAACTTTTTCGTCAAAACTATGTTTAAACCCTTTTTTCGAAAAAATTACACAATGAGATTAAAAAACCTAAAATAACACACTGAGAATTCGAAATTACACACTCAGATTTTAAAATTACACACTGAGAATTGTTAATTACACACTGAGATTTCAAAAATACACGTTGAGATTAATATGCAAATTACTAATGAATATTCATGAGATGAATAATTCAACAGATTAATATCTTGGTCTCTAGAACTCTTGTCATTATAATGAAATGCGGTTCCTTCAACCAAAGTTCATAATAAATTTCAAGACTTAACATCGTTTTTTGCTAACTCATATGCATAAGTTATTTGTCAATATAATTCAGATTAATATTATTGCTAACGGTGTATCGTTATTGTTTGCTTAAAATTGTTTAAGCATATGCCCTTTTTTAAAAGTCTTTCAACTGTTACCCTGATTTCGCAAGGTAATCTTTTATATTTTTGTTGTTACGTTTATATGTTATTATAGACACGTGGGTGAACATGTAATTGCATCGTTTGTCTTTTTGTAGATTGTTCCAATGATTTCTTTTAATTCTATTAAAGTTTTCACCATTATGTTATATTAGAGACATATAATACATGTCTCTTGTTATATTTTGTAATGAGAATAAGTGAGTATTTTTTTTTGTTCTATTAGTCTTTAACGTTGTATTGCTAATGTATTTTATAAAATATTTGGCACCAGATAGAAGGACTAACGAGCTTTATCTTACCTCCTATACATTTCCAGGAATATGATTGGTTAAAAGCGTCCGCGTGCAAACCGTGTATATTTGATATCAGGTAAGTAGGGAGGCGGGGCTTATCTCATACACGGTTAGTAGTGGAGTTACGTCCCTTTATATTCCATATTAGGTAAGAAGGGGGCGAGGCTTATTTCATACACGGTTAGTAATGGTGGTATGTCCCTTTATAAAAACAAAACGGTACTGAGAAAAAATCTTAAAAGTTCCAACAGACGAAGAAATTGATTGTTAAGATTGAAATAAATTCATAAAACACATTTAATCCTTACAAGTCGTTACTGTCGTCATCTGTTTTTGTAGGATCAATGGAAGTATTTTTTTAATGCTAATAGTAAAGACTTGCTCATTTTGAGAATCACTAGTCTTAATTTCACACGTTCAGATAGTCGGTAAGATAAATTCGTTACATAGTATGCTAGTGACGTAATACGGATTTCGCTATCACCCCTTATGGAATTTACTGACCCCATATATACCGTATTAGGTCACTAGCACACTATGTAACTAATAATGTCCCCTAGTTGTTTTAATCTTGTAATAGATTAAGATTACGTATGCTAATTAGATATGTGCATAAAAAAAAGTGAAAGGCCATGAACATTTATTTTTTTCATTTTTAACACAAAGCAATAAGACATTTGTAACACAACACATCACAAGAAACATGTTTTAAACTAAAACAAAAAATGCTTTTCACAAGTTCCCGTAAGTTGAAAAAAAATCGAAAGGTTCCTTCTTTCAGTTTTGAAAAAAAATAATAAAAAAATGTTCCATTGCGAAAATTCCCATTAACTTTCTTTCAACAAATGTTTAAGTGAAAGAAAAATTGCAGTTGTTAAAATTTACAGTTCCACTTGTGTTAGTAATATCATTCAAACATTTTAGGCGCGTAGAAATGTCACGACAATTTGCGGAGTTTTCAGTGTTGACTGGTTCCAGTTTTGTACACTTCAAAAGAGGCGGATATCTTTCAAAAAATGGGGTGGAGCTTCAGCCATGGAATAACATGAAAATGAATATGTTGTACCATAGCTAAGCTCCGCCTTTTTTCCTTTGGATTCTAGTTGAGCTGCATATTTAATTAGCAAAGTATGGTACAACATAAATTTGCATATAATATACCATGGTTTTCCCTAAACACACTTTTTAAGCAAATTATTGCATTAAAACATCAAAGGAAAAAATCCAATTTATGTTACAACACAAGTTAAACGGTCGGTGACTTCTACTAGGCTGGTATATGCTATGAGGGTAGGGGTTCAGTGGTAAGTCCAACATAATATGTAGAACAAACAGAATATCTGTTGTGGTAATTACAATTAATTAAAATAAATTGACACCTAAAAAAAGATAAAAACCTATAAAGTATATCCAAATATTCATTCCTTACATGCAGCTGTATTAACTTCGGTGTGATTATTGGATGTAAAATATAAAATAAAATAATCAATTGATAAGAAACTTGGAGTCAAGGGCAATATGCAAACAGCTGATATTACTCTTCAACTGTTTCGATATTTAAACATGATCTACCAAATTTTCATCTGGAATGACAAAATCCAAAAGGATTCCAGTTCTGGCATTCAAATCACCAATTAATGAACACAACTGTTCATCATCCCTCAGTGTTACCATCTCCCTTTCTATTTCCTCAAAAGCATCTTTTGATGCATATCTGCTATTTTGTGGTGGTATATAGACACATCCGATAGACATGTTTGATTCGTTTGAATTTTTTTTTAGTTGCAACCATTGAACAAATTCACAGTCACTCGGTTTTGATGAATTTGATATTTCTTTCTATTAATTTACTGTAAATGTCCGAGATGCCACCAGATTTTTTCTTGAAATTTTTTCTACATTTTGAAAATGAGAGATACCCATCGGGCAAAGATAGCATATCAAATTCATCAATTTTTGATTCAATACATACCAGAATATCGTATTTTTGAATAGTTTCAATGAATTCGGGAATAATTAATTTAGATTTTAAGCCACACACATTAATACAAGAAAATTTTCAGGGGCGGATCCAGCCATTTTAAAAAAGGGGGGTTCCTAACCCAGGACAAAGAGGGGTTCCAATTATATGTCCCCAGGTTCATAGTTCGAAAGTTCAGAAGTAACCTTAACTCTTGTAGCGGCGCTGTCCTATGCATATTCGTTTTCTTCATAGTTTATATCGGAAGATTGTGCACGCGTTCGTTTAAACAGTCTAGGTGGTATTGGAGGACTTGCACTACTTTGCTTTTGATTGGGAAGTGTTGTCTCACTTGTAAGGATACGACATCTTCTTTATAATTTCATTACAGTAACAATTAAATAAAAGAATAGTGTTCAAATGTTATACGCCGAAGTACATATTTTATCTGTCTAATTATATTACTTAATTCTATACTACAATGTATTTAACAAAATCGAAATTTATCATAAAATATAATGAATTTGGAAAACTGTTAAATTGTCCAATAAAAATGATACATTAAATGCATATCATTGAAAAAATCTGACCAAATTGGAAAGTTAGAAAATATCGAGTTTATTGAACACTGTGGTCAAATTTAGTTTGCGGAAAATGATGACTTGATTTCGAAGACAAGAATTAAGTATTCAAATATCTGCAAAGGCTTCAAAATGTTAAGCAGATCAAGTTTATGTTTTAAGTTTTAAGTTCTAATATCGATTTTTGAACTTTTGGGTGAAAATAGTATTTTTGAAATAACAATGGAATTTTTGTGAAATCAATGAATTTGATAGAAAATAATACTCTGTAAATGTTAGACCAATGGGTAATTATTAACCTTTGTACAGTGTAAAAATGATATATCAAATTTCATTATATATGGAAAATACATTGTCTTGTATGGTTTCTTTTATTGACTTGTAAATATAAATAAGTATGAGTGCTAATGAGACAAATCTCCATCGGAGTCACAATGTATAAAAAGTAAGCAATTTTAAGTAAAGTACGGCCTCAACACGGAACCTTGGCTCACACTGAAAAGCAAGCTATAAAGGGCCACAAAATGATTAGTGTAAAACAGTTCAGACCGGAAAACAAATAGTGTAATATCTGTAACAAACAAGAAAAGAGAAACACAATTTTGAACCACACCAACAAACGACAACCACTGAACAACAAGTTTCTACATTGGCTAGGTTTTTTGTTATCTAATTTTTATATCATACTAGAAATATATATATGCGTGATATTGCTATACAATACAATTTTGCATTGTAATTTGTAGTTCCAAACAACATAACGCCTATAAAAATTGATTACATGTATATGCATTGATTTAGAAATCATCTAAGAAATTTGCTTTTTAATTTGATAAAAATCCGGCCGATAATAAAGGCATGAAAGTACTTTTAATATATTTTTTTTATCCTTACTTATTTCCGAAGTCTTGAATAGTATATGCAGCGTCAGCCTTAATGTCAGGAATAGGATACAATCGATAAAATTTATGATGAGTCGACTATGAAAGTAAAACAAATCTTAAAATTATGAAACAAATTGTACGACAGAGAACTCTTACACAGACAGACGGACGTCCGATTTTTTTCATATCCCGTAATACACCATTGAGGGGGAAAATAATTCAACTCGGCCAGTCAACCCCACCTCTGTAAACAGTAACGTGCACACGCATTGGAATAAAATTCGGTTTACATGTATACAAAAACATTAGATGGTTTCGGCATCTTTTGCTTATCCCTAAAATGAGATTTTCTTTCAAAAGAAAACCATTGGAACTATCATGACTATTGGAGCTATTTAAAAAAAAATATATAAATGGTAAAAATATGGCAAAATAAGGACGACAACGATGGGAGTTTTAAACTACCTTGACTGGCTAAAAAGTCCTTGCACGGTCGGTCTCATTCTATATGGTTGCTTTTATATAAAATAAATATTATAATAATTTCAGTTGTATTATGTATGAAAAAGAGTATAGCACAACTGTTTGAAGTAGTTTTTTGTTCCGTTAACACAAAGCTGTTGGTAACAAAAATTACTTTTAAAAATCCAATACACAAGTATTTTTGCATAGGTACTATTTCTGTACTAAAAAAATGCAGTACTGGAAATTTACTTTTAATATTTAGTACTATTTCTTTACTTTAAAACTGTTGTAATATTTAGGTACATGTATTTTACAGTACTTGATTTGTACTAAATATTTTGGTATAGAAATTATACAATATTCCATGTTGTAAAATCATAACTTTAAGAGATTTGAAATAGAAAAACTTTCAAAATGCTGAAAATGTAACGGTAGTAACCAAAAATCTGTAGTACCTAAATTTCAAGTACAAACAGAGAACTGTAAAATACAGGTACCTAAATATTACAATAATTTTAGAGTAACAAAATAGTACTGAATATTAAAAGTAGATTTTCAGTACTACAAATTTTTAGTACAGAAATAGTACCTATGCAAAAGTAGCTGTGTACCCATCATTCATGTCCTATATTCTTGACTTATCTGATATTTTCGCCACAGCTCAGCAGATTCCGTAGCTTCATAGATGGTGAGAAGCAGAGTCATCTGAGGTTGGCCGATTGTTATGTGATATATATTGCATTAGCATAATATTTTTCAAAATAAACAGGAACATTTTTTTGCTAAAAGGACCACAAAGTTGAATGTTCATTCATTGTTTATTGTCACTGATTTGCTATTGTTCACAAAAGCAGCATAAGCATAAAGTCCATGCAGTGAGTTTATTATATTTAATATATTTGAAAAAGAGTGTTAAAAAATTATAATATGAATATATAATTGTTCTAAAACACAGTTCATAATATGACAGGAAAATGTAATTTTTACTGAAATACATATGATAAATAAATGTAACAATTAGATCTAGGTTTATACAATGTGTGATGCTTTATTACTTAAATATTGAATTTTGTATAAATTTATATTTATTGACAGAATATTTAATTTTCTTGTCGCTAAATTTGTTTTCTTATCGCCAAATAGTCTTCTTGTCGCTAAATGTCCTCCTTATCCTTGAACAAAGAAACTAAAACAGATTTTTCCCTCACTTTGGTCTAAAGTTCTTCTCTAGCAAGGACTTGTTCGGCATTAAGACTCGTTTTTCTCTCTCAGTACCCTTTGTAATTCTATTCTTGCTGAATTTCTTTCTTTCCGCAGTCTATCATTTTCCTCCTTATATTTGGAGGAAATATTATCAGAGCTTATTCTATCTGAGGTCTCTCTTTTGTACCTAGAAAATAAAATATCTATCAGCACAGGTTTAAAAAAATTACAAATGAATAAAAGACGATTTTTGGATTAATATCACTGCAATTCAAAAACAACAGAACATACATTCTGTGAGTATTGCATGGCAATACATAGTCCCTTATAATACTGATTAAATATTTAATGTATTGAAACAAAATTCTAACTTGATCTATAACTTATCATGATGTAAACTATATAACAAATATTAAGTCAAAATCTTCAAGCATGGTGACAAAATTTGGTTGAAAACTGAATATTTAAGTTAACTTTGTCAGTCCAAGGACCAAAACTGTACACAAAATCACCAGACCTGAACAAAATTCAAATGTGATCTGTAACTTGTCACGATAAAACTATATACAAAGTTACAAATCAATATCTTCAAGCAACAGAAAAAATGTGTCAAACTTATGGAACGCCACAGCTGTCTTATGTGCAACTGTATTATTATTTTGTGTTGTTTTATTATTACTTAATGATATTTTGTCTTTTCTTAATATGGTTTTCACATTACGTAATGATGTTTTAATATAACTCAATATGGAATAGTCATTACTTTATGATATTTCGATATTACACGATATGGTTCCGTTTTGACTTGATATAGTTTTGTCATTACTCAATATGGTTTTGTCATTACTCGATGTGGTTTCACCATTAGTTAATATGGTTATGTCATTAGTCAATGTGGTTTTAACATTACTTGATGTGTATGTGACTTAACGTAATGTAGTTGTTTCATTACATGATGTGGTTTTGTTATTTCATAATGATGATTTGTCTATTCTTTATATGGTTTTAACATTACGTAATGATGTTTCAAAATTTGACGATTTTACGCTATTTTTATGTGGTCCTGTCATTTTTTAAAGTAGTTATCCCATTACTTGATTAGGTAAAACTACGTGACCAATTCGGAAAAACCTGTTCTATTTTTAGACAGATTTCCATGTTGTATGTGCCTTGAATGATCTAATTAAAGTTCGGGTTACTGTTTGAATTAAACTTTGAGTTAGTTTTCGAATTCAAGTCATGCTTAGTTCTAGTTACAACTTTGAATTTGAGTCACTTCTTGAGGTAGAGTTTGAGTAAGATTCGAATTGAAGTCTCATTTAGATTAATTAAGATTTCGAGTTGAAATTAGAGCTATTTTATATGTCTTTTTGAGTTCGTAATTAAATTTTCTATCGCGGAACAAGGGCTTTTGCTCGGGTTTCCGATAAGAGGGCTCCGGGATATGCGTACTAAATTAACAATGTTGCAGTATACAAAACGCAACATATGAGTTGAAATAAAGTTATATGTGATGTGATTGCCAATGAGACAACTATCCCCACCAGAGTTTAAATGCAGTGGGTGTAAGAAACATAAATAGACAACCGTACAGCCTTCAACACTCCGTATAGTCAGCTACAAAAGGCCAACATGCACCATGTGAAAAAAAATCAAACGAAAAAACTAACGGTCTATTTTACAAAAATATGTTTACAACGATAACAATTGAACTTCACGTTCCTGACTTGGGGCAGGTACATAAAGACAGTGCACGGGGTGGAGTTTAACATGTGTGTGAGCAAACATCGGACTGAAACAGTAGTGTAACAGCACAACGCGAGAAAAAAATGTAAACTAGACAAAGTGATGCCCCCGCACTCCACTCATTTAACCGCTTATACCCCAAAAAGGACAAAGTTCAAATTTTCTCCCAAAAGAGGAAAAATAATAAAAAGAAAAACACCTGACCACATGCACACCTTCGATACATGTACAAACAGCTAGCAGAGTGATAAATTCCTAGCATTCAAACTGTAGGTGGAGTTATCTGGAAACGCCCTACTTATGCAAGTAAATCTCCCAAAAAGTTCAACTTTCTCCCAAAAGAGCACATATTTATAAAAATTAAACCCTGACCACATGCAGCACACCTTCAATATATGTACAAACAGACAGTAAAGAGAAAACTTCTTATGATTCAAACTTTTGGAAGAGTTATGCGGAGTACCTATATACCCATAATGGGACGGAAAAACCGACAGACGGACAGAGGCTAAACACTATGCCCCCAACTTTCAGTTGCGATAAAATTGCGGTGACATAAAAAACAGTTTCAATTGGCTGACTCAATAGGTCGGTATGACTGGGTAAGTTTAATCCATCAGGGTGATCTCGGGTTCCCCAGAAAGGTAAGGAGATTCTGCTCAACGTGTGGCACCCGTCGTGTTATTCGCGAAATTACAAACCGAGTGATTTGGTTTTATTTGGAAGTTCACATTCGAGTAAAAAATTAAGGTATTATGGTTATGACAACTGGAACATGTTCGTCGTCACATGTGAAACAGATATTCCAGGTAGATCAGAGAATTCTATTGATTAAAAGTAAAACATTGATATTCGTATATATGTTCAAATGATCATTAACGTTAAAAAAAAATCGGAGAATTCTTATTTTATAGTATTGATGCTTTGTCGCTTAGTCCGAGACCCCCTCCCCCAATTTTCCTGTGACTTAAGTGTGAGTTGATTTGAAGTGTCTCATTTGTTAACAAAAAAGTATTAGTCTTTTGATTTGTGTCGAGCCTGTGACATCAATGTAGCGGCAGTGAGACACAACAGCGTCGTCGAAAGTGGCGTCATTTCGCGACCTTTTATAGCTTACTATGGGGTATGGGTTTTGTTCATTGTTGAAAACCATACAGTTTTGTTTTAGTTAAATAAACCCAAATTAAACTGTTTTGACAAGATAAATTTATTACCTCCATGAAGTGTTTTAAAACTTGTATAGATGTTTTTCCTCAATATCAAGAAAAAGCATCTACAGAAAAATATTTTTTTTTTTTTTTTTTTTTTGACCGATGAATGTACAGCCGATCAACATTAATATGCTTTTACACTGAAAGCAGCAATATCAGGCGAGACAAAGCGTTCCGTGGACTATTTTACAAATTTATTTTAATACTGCTTCTACATGTATTTGAGAACTTCGGATCAAATAACAGGACCAAGTGGTTTGGGGATATTCCAATTATGTCTGAAATACTGTAAAATTTTTAGGATTTTATTTTTTTATTATTGTCTGCCGTTCCCCTTTTTCATACCAAATAACTCTGAGCAACCACTCGAACTTTAACTTTGGTGATACCCATCCAAAGCACTTTCAACAAATGACATATTGAAATCTGTTAAAAATAGATTTTTTTTACATATAGCATGGTGGCCTTTTGTAGCTGACTATACGGAGTGTTGATGGCTGTACGGTTGCCTATTTATGATTTCTTACACCTGCTGCATTTAAACTCTGGTGGATAGTTGTCTCATTGGCAATCGCACCACATCTAACTTTATTTCAACTCATATGTTGCGTTTTGTATACTGCAACATTGTTAATTTAGTAGGCAAATCCCGAAGCCCTCTTATCGGAAGTCCGAGCAAGAGCACTTGTTCCGCGATAGAAAATTTAATTACAAATCAAAAAGACATATAAAAAGTAAAATCACAAAAATACTGAACTTAGAGGAAGATCAATTGGGAAAGTCCATAATCACATGGCAAAATCAAATAACAAAACGCATCAAAAACGAATGAACAGAAACTGTCATATTCCTGACTTGGTACAGGCATTTTCAAATGTAGAAAATGGTGGATTAAACCTGGTTCTATAGCGCTAACCCTCTCACTTTAATGACAGTCTCATCAATTTCCGATATTTTTACATTGATGCGTTAAATAATCAGACACAATAAATATAATAGTCGAAAATAGCTCTAATTTCTACTCGAAATCTTAATTAATCTAAATGAGACTTAAACCCCTCTACTTGCCGACTTGTTTCTTTATTATTATGAGGCTGACTTCATGCAGGAACTTCTTAGCAAGAAAGATAAGAAGTTAGCAATATCCTTTAACTCTACTTTCCGCTATATAGATGACGTTCTTTCACTAAACAATTCAAATTTGGTGACTATGTGGAACGCATCTATCCCATCGAATTGGAGATAAAGGATACTACAGATACAGTTAAGTCGGCTTCATATCTTGACTTACATCTAGAAATTGACAATGAGGGTCGGTTGAAAACAAAACTTTACGACAAAAGAGATGATTTCAGCTTTCCAATTGTGAACTTTCCATTTCTAAGTAGCAACATTCCAGCAGCACCTGCATACGGGGTATATATCTCCCAATTGATACGATATTCCCGTGCTTGCATTTCCTATCATGATTTTCTTGATAGAGGGTTACTGCTCACAAGGAAGCTATTAAACCAAGAGTTCCAAATGGTGAAGTTGAAATCATCCCTTCGTAAATTTTACGGACGCCATCACGAGTTGGTTGACCGTTATGGAATAACCGTTTCACAAATGATATCGGATATGTTCCTTACGTCGTAACTACAATCCCCTTCCCTTTCATGAATGTGACCTACCGAATTAGACTATTTACCGGATTTGTAATCACATAAGCAACACGACGGGTGCCACATGTGGAGCAGGATCTGCTTACCCTTCCGGAGCACCTGAGATCACCCCTAGTTTTTGGTGGGGTTCGTGTTGTTTATTCTTTAGTTTTCTAGGTTGTGTCGTGTGTGCTATTGTTTTTCCGTTTGTCTTTTTCATTTTTAGCCACGGCGTTGTCAGTTTGTTTTAGATTTATGAGCTTGACTGTCCCTTTGGTATCTTTCGTCCCTCTTTTAAATTCCAATCTTACTCAAACTCTACCTCAAGAAGTGACTCAAATTCAAAGTTGTAGCTAGAACTCTGCCTTTAAATTCGACTCAAACTCGAAGTCCAACTCGAAACTCAATGCTAACTAGAACTTTAATTCTAAGCATGACTTGAATTCGAAAACTTACTCAAAGTTAATTCAAACATTAACCCAAACTTTAATTTGAACACTAATTAGATCATTAAAGGAACATACAACATGAACATCTATCTAAAAATAGAACAGGTTTTTCCGAATTGGTCACGTGGTTTTACCTCATCAAGTAATGGGATAACCACATCAAAGAATGACAGGACCACATCAAAGAATGACAAGACCACATCAAATAATGAAACAAACACATCAAGTAGCGTAAAATCGTCAAATTTTGAAACATCATTACGTAATGTTAAAACCATATAAAGAATAGACAAATCATCATTACGAAATAACAAAACCACATCATGTAATGAAACAACTACATTACGTTAAGTCACATACACATCAAGTAATGTTAAAACCACATTGACTAATGACATAACCATATTAACTAATGGTGAAACCACATCGAGTAATGACAAAACCATATTGAGTAATGACAAAACTATATCAAGTCAAAACGGAACCATATCGTGTAATATCGAAATATCATAGTCATCATAAAGTAATGACTATTCCATATTGAGTTATATTAAAACATCATTACGTAATGTCAAAACCATATTAAGAAAAGTAAAAAAATCATTAAGTAATAATAAAAAACATAAAGTAATATCAGAGTTCCACATAAGACAGCTGATGGTTATTTTACAAACTGATTATTTGAGTGATTTTTTTAAGTCAACGGACCATAACTCTGCACAAAATCATCAAACCAGAACACAATTTAAACATGAACTGCAAATTGTCATGATGTAACTATATACCAATTATCCTACATACATACACACATATCCATTTTGAAATAAACAATTATCACAGAGATATGTCTTGCTTTTTTGTAATTTCCATAATGCAAACACTTCAACATGCATATGTAAGTTGTGCAAATATTCAAAGTCAATGAACCATGACTGAAGGTACATGGCTCAATAATCTCCCTGTATATGAGATGTGCCAATGTTAATACAACTACATACCAAATACCATTGACTTATCATAAGTAGTTCCCTTTGAACAAACCTAAACACAAACTAATACATGTAAACTAAGCAAAATAAGTCAATAAACCATAACTGAGTGTAATGAGATGAGCCAATGCTAATACAACTGCATACCAAATGTCATTGACCTACCACTAGTGGTCTCGAAAAACGGACATAAACACAAACTAAGAAATGAAACACGCTGAGGTTTCAAAGTCAATAGACAATGATTGAGGGGGCGGGGGCAAATAATCTATGGAAATGAGCTATGCCTTTGGGTATTCAACTGCATACCAATTATCATTAGCTTACCACTAGTGGTTCCCCATAAACTGATCTAATCACAAACTAATACATGAAAACTAAGCAAAAATTTCAAAGTCAATAGACCATGACTGAGGAGGCAGGGCCGCATTATTTCCATGGAAATGAGATATGCATCTCCATTGAAATGAGATATGCCAATGCTTGTACAACTGCATACGAATAATCATTAACTTACCACTAGTGGTTCCCCATAAACTGACCTAATCAGAAACTGATACAATCTTATACATGAAAACTAAGCAAAAGTTTAAAAGTCAATAGACCATAACTTAGGGGGCGAGGCAAAATAATCTCCATAGTAATGAAATATACCAATACTGATACAACTGCATATCAAATATCTTTGACTTACCACTAGTGATTCCCCACAATCAGACATAAACACAAACTAATACATGAAAACTAAGCTGAGGTTTTAAAGTCAATGGACCATGACTGAGGGGGCGGAGCCAAATAATCTCTCAAATAAAATATGCTTATGCTTATACAACTGCATACCAATTATCATTAACTTACCACTAGTTATTCCCGCATAAACTGACCTAATACATGAAAACTAAGCAAAAGTATCAAAGTCAATAGACCATAACTGAGGGGACGAGGCCAACTCATCTCTATGGAAGTGAGATATGCCAATACTGATACAACTGCATATCAAATATCTTTGACTTACAAAAAAATGTACCACTATTGGTTCATCATGATAATAAACTAGACCTAATCACAAACTAATAATTGTTGATGCTGCAGCCGCCATCACTAAACAGCATACCTTTGATTTTTTACTTCGTCAAGCAAGACAAAAAACTAGACCAATAATAATTTTTTTAAAAGCATTGAATTACTACATTTTGCAATAGTGTTTTTGCAATTAAGAAAAGACAACTGCCTTCTTTTTTTCTAGGTCTTCAAACTCTCTTTTCACTTTTTCTATTTCATGTAATGATTCTTTTAATTTCTCATTTTCAGTTTTTGTGTTTTGAAGAAATAAGATATTAACTTCAAATTTTCTTAATCTGTAAATGATAAAAAAAGACAATAAATTTTTCATTCATTAAAGTCATATCAGAAACGAGTGAGTGGTGAAAAAAATGTTTATCCAATTCTTTTACCAATGTATGTATATATCATAAACTTAGTCCTTTGTACGTGATTTTCTCATTTTTTATGCAAATATAACGTAAAATCGTCAATTTTTTTTCTCTCTGTCTGTTATGATTAAACAAATATGGCTGCTCTTTAAACATTGTAAATGCCGCGATCGGCCACGTACATTCCTAAATTAATAACCGACGTTGCAAATTCGGTTAAAAATAGATCGACTACAAAGGAACTCATATGTAGTATATTTACTCAACACATGTTATAACATGCAAATGTATTCTAAAACTCTGCAAAATATTTGCAGGATTGCTTTTAAAGATCATTTTTAGGCTTGTTTGTGTTTGTTTGATCATTTTTTAGTAGCAATGACAGCTATGTTTGAATTAAAACGATTAAAGAGAATTAAAAACACAAAGTTCAAATCAGGGTAAACAGACACTAAATAAATAGAGATAGTTTCTAATAAATATGAAGTAAATTCTTTCTCCATAATACTGTAAAAAAAATAGATTATTCAAATCAGCAGGACATCTAGGAAACAAGTTGAAATTTTAAGCTTAAAGGTCCTAATAGTATTTTCCACTTGTGTTAATATTGTTTATTTTCGTACATATTTTCGTACATACCTAACTTCTGAATCTTTCAGCTCATTTGATTTTTCTCGTAAGATGTCTTGCAAATTATCTTGCTCTCTTTGCAATTTTTTATTATCTTCCTTACTTTTATTTAACCTGAAACAGTACACAATTCAATTACAGTAAAAGCAGCATACATATTAGTTTTTTTTGTAACTTTTTTTTTTCATTATATTGCATGCATACAAAGAAAACTAATATCAATTAAAATTGGTATGCACTGACATTTTGCTGAAATGTTTAAAACAAAGATATCTTAAAAACAAGTTAACCAACGCCTGATTAAACTTCTGTCAGTAGATTCCATAAAGTGGATACCTCAGGTATGCAGGGTCGTTACAATAAAAACATAAAATGAAGAAGGTCCTATAACAACATTTTTAGGAATGCCCCAGTAATTTATTGAGATCAACATGTTTCAATTGCTAGGACACCGTCATCAGAAATGAAAACAATGTCGATCTTAGTAAATTACTGGAGTATCCCTTAAAGTGTTGTTGTTATAGGACCTTCTAAATCAAATATATGTTAAATCACATTTTCAGGTTGAGACATATATACATAATATAAGGACTAAAATTTCAAGTTAGTTTTATTATACCAGCTACTCATGTTAAAAGGTTGCAGCTCCTATTGGATTTAAAAAACTTAATTCAAAATATTAATTATGAAAGACCTCTTTGTATCTGAAAAAAAATTTTCAAGTCATTAGTTTTTCCTCATGGTGCAATAATTGTATCCATAATATTGAGTATTCTGATAACTGGGTGTAACCTTACAATACTGGTCATCCTATTTATTATTAGAATGCTTCGCTGATCACAGCCTGATAAGACTGCAGAGGTTGAACCTTGAACAGTTATGGCAAATTTAGACACAATATTCAAGCTTAAAAATCTTGACATAGTATAGGTATCTGATGCAAAATAAATGTCAAGATCATACAAATCTATTGCACAATACTGTGTAATAAAAGATTCTTGAAATTTGAAAAATCTTGAGAAAAAAAATTTGAACCACTTACAAAAGTTGGAGCCCCCCCCCCCCCCCCCCCCCCCCCCCAAAAAAAAACTTTTTGAATCCCCCTTGGAGCAATTACCCCAACACTCAAACCCAGCCTTTCCTTTGTAGTATGGAACCTTGTAGTACGATTTCAGAGAAATCAATATTCTTAAACACAAGTTATTGTCTGGAAACAAGAGAAATGCTTCGTTTTTTTTGTCCTTTTTTGGCCACTAATTCCCACATGAATTGGGTAATTACCCCTACACTCAATCCCAGCCTTCCTTTTGTGATATGGAACCTTGTGGTATAATATAAGAGAGACCCATACACTTGCACACAAGTTATTGTCAAGAAACTACAAAAATACTAGTTTTAGGCCCCTTTCTGGCATTTAATACCTAAACTGTTTGCACCAAAACCCCCAAAATGAATCCTAACCTTCTACTTGTGGTATTAAACATTGTGGTACAATTTCAGAGCTATTGAAATACTTATACACAAGTTGATATCCTGAAAGTTGAAAAATGCTTCTTTTGGGGCCCCTTTTTCTAAAACTGTTGGGACTAGCTATCATCCCCAAAATCAATCCCAACCTTCCTTTTGTGCTATTGAACCTTCTTATTAAATGTCATAGAGATCCATTCACTTAAACTTAAGTTATAGCTGGACACTAAATGTGTCTTCGGACAACACAAACGACGATGACATCATACAATCCGGAAAAAATTTGCATTCGTATAAAAAAAAGGGATTACAAAATAACAATGTTACACAAAGTAGGTCCTAAAAGTATTTAAAAACAGACAAAAATGTTCAAACTTACGCATCTTCAAGTTTAACCTTATCATTTTCCAGTGAAAAGATTTTTGTTCTCAACAATCCTCTGTCCTTATCTAATTTACTGTTTTGCTGAAGAAGATTTTCTATTGTTTCATGTGAGGAATCCTGTTGATGAACCTGCTCATTTTTGTAACGATTTACATCACTCTGGATCTGGTCCAATCTAGCTCTAAAATCATGCTTTTCTTGTTCTAAGCTGTCCTTTTCCCGTTGTAGACTTTTAATAGTCCTAGTAGCAATCATTCCTGTTTCATATCTGATGATGAAAAAGTTAAGTTTCTTACATATTTTATATTATTATGCATTAAATAAAATAACTTTCTTGAGAGGAGGCATCATACTTAACATTCCCATTCTAGCTGGACTTGGCAGCATACTTGTACATCTTGCACAGTCAAAAAGATGCCTTACTTTGACAAGGTTTAACTGCCGGTTGTAAGAACGCTTATGAACTATATTTCTATTCCCTAATAACCATTAAGGGTTGGAAACGAATGTTGTATATTATTATTTTGGTAGAAATATACTGGTCCGAGACCACAATTATTTCGTAGTGCATTTCTTTTAGAACATAAATGAAAATAAAAAAAATCCCACCTGCGCTTTCTCAAAGAAACTTTTACAGTGTGTTGTACTACTTTTAGGACAAATTATATCAAAATTATAGAAAACTTCATCGTCTCTAACTCAAAATATGGACAATTTTATCTTTAGGGCGTCTTGAAATCTTTTGACAGCTTCCGAAGTGCTATTTTTCAACCTTTTTCACCTGGACCAAATCACTACTTTCCTTTAAAATTCTGGACCCAAATTTTTTTACAGTGTAATTTCACCCCCCTACTTGCAATTTGAGGCATTAAACATGGAGAAATAAATTTGGAAGGGGTATAAAAATGAATGGCAAGTAACCCACTGTCAACACTAGGGACTATATTTGTCAACGAAAATCAAGGGACGACAATTGTGGTCTCGGACCTACTGCTGTTGTTTTACAGTCAAATTAATATAATACCAATAATTTCATCTGTGATTGAAATTCTGTAATTTTCCTCCTTTGAATTCAAACAATAGGTAGTGTCAAAACGTTGACAATCACATTTGTATCCATCTCTGGTCCATGTTTTACCATTGTCAAGTCAACATCCAGTATTAGAATTTTTCAATTTGGGCAAATATTAGTAAGCTAATGTTGATCATTTCAAATGATGCAGTACTAGTGTCAATTTATCAGTTTACTGTCAATTTATCAGTTTACTTCAGAACATCGAATTTGTACTAAAAGCCACTGTTTAGATGTGACCTAATTACCATGATTGCCTTTTGTTGCTATGTCTAATTAAGGGATTAAAATCAGCATAAGACATAATAATGTCTGGTTGGCATAAATATATTTTGGAAGCCCTGATTTAAACAAAAGCGTTTATGGATGTTCCCTACTGTTTCAAAATAACAAACGTTTTAAAAGACTGTTATAAATTGATAGTATATGAATAAAAGGAGCTAA
This sequence comes from Mytilus edulis, assembly GCF_963676685.1. Taxonomy (NCBI): domain Eukaryota; kingdom Metazoa; phylum Mollusca; class Bivalvia; order Mytilida; family Mytilidae; genus Mytilus; species Mytilus edulis. The sequence continues at coordinate 49,141,803 of NC_092351.1, read as the reverse complement.
AAAGGCCGGAAAAAAATAAGGGGTCAGTGCGTTTGTTTTCAAGATAAAAGCAATTGAAAATTTGTAGGGAAATAATTGTCTTTGACCTTTTCATACATTTAACATTAGAACCCTTTTGCTTTAAAAAAATTAAAATGGATTTAATAGCATTTTCAAATATTGCTTTTTTTAACTACCGGTATATGTAATTATGAAAAGAAAAGTAAGGGTTGGCAGGCGAAAATTCTTTAATGGCACTACATGGCAAAAATTCAAAAACAAAAGGAGCGAACATTCTTGATCCAAAAAATAATTTCATTTATTTTCCAATAATTATAGTTATGTCCGTTCCATGTGGACCCTGGTATCATCTGAAATTTCTATATTGGCCCAAGGGTTAGCTGAGGGCTCATATCGGTCGATGATAATACCAACATCCTTAATGAATAAGACATGTTATAATCTTTTTATCACACATATAATCCAAATGTTTAAAAAAGTTGAAAGAATTCTATTAGTCTGTCTTGCAAGATCATACAATTTTTGTTCCACACTGAAATAAATAAATAATTTCAAAGCTCCACAACAGGTAAAAATTTTATTCCATGGATATAGCAATGGCAATGTCTAATTTTCTTATAGTATTAGCGTTTATTATATATTTAAACAAATTCAGATGTCATCTTAATCGACATTATTATTCGTTACTATTGTTCCCAAAGCTTATGACCTCATAGCAGGACACAATCTTTGCCCTGTGCAGGAAAGGGGCTGGGGCAAATCTTCAACTATTTCATAATGTCAAACCCAATGTTTTCTTTACAAATATGTGAAAGCAGAAAATTTCCAAATGATAAAATCACACAAATATATCTAATGTACATTCCTCATAATTATAAATCCTTACTTTTCTGAAAGATCACTATATTCTTGTTTTAGTTTTTCTATACTGTCCAATGCCACTGTGAGTTCAATTTTTAAGCTAATATTTTCTTTTTCAGTATCTGATCTACATCCAACTGAAGAATAGCTGAAATGGATCAATTAAATTTAAAACAGTAGAATCTCATTTATTAGTTTCTTTAAAATAAGATTTAAAATACAAGAAACATAATGTTACTTGGAGCCTGATTTGCTGTACATATGTTGTGTATGGTGACATCCCATTAGTCCGACACCCATTATTCCGACAGCCCATTACTCCGACAGCCCACTATTCCGACAGCCCATTACTCCGACAGCCCATTATTCCGACAGCCCATTACTCCGACAGCCCACTATTCCGACAGCATACTATTCCGACAGCCCATTATTCCGACAGCCCATTACTCCAACAGCCCATTATTCCGACAATGCATCTGTCTTGTGTGTATGGGTAAATTTTCTCTAAAAAGACCAACTCTGTTCTCTTTAATATTTGGGGTTGTCCGTTTTTATTTGAATCATTCTTTCCATGCACGATATTTGTCTCATTATATTTGAGTTGAAACACATGCTTATTTCAACTGCTCAGTCCTTACCCTCGACGCAGACGACACAGACGACGACATCATACCATTATAAAATCCCCCAAAGAAGTTTTGCGGTCGTATTAAGACAAATATGACGGACAAGAACATTTCGGCACTTCTACTTAAATAGTCATGAGGAAAAGTGATATCGGGTCAGTGACTGTATATGACATAGAAATATACAGTCAACGCAATTTGACTGGTAAGAAATCTAAGACAATGTGTGACATTCTTGTCCTGCTTGTGTCTTTGTCAAATTGTCTAATTGTAAAAACTTAGTACATTATGTGTTTTATGGCAAACTTGACACTTATTTTTCATTTAAAGATTGTGTTCAAGAAGAAAAATATTTAGATATCATTGATTTTAAGAAAGGTACTTCATATGTTAATTAAGAATCGGTGCTCACCCATTACATTAAGAATTGAAAATGTCAGATACTCAAAAAATCGTATTGTACAGCTGATAAAGTTGAGGATGAGCGTCATTTTTCAATCGAATGCTCACTTCATAATAATTTGAGGGAGGAACTCTTTTAGCATATATCTAGCACATGTCAGAACTTTTAAAAAGTTAAATAAATTTTCGATGTTTAATAACACAAGAAAACTTTATTATTAAGGGGAAAAATGATGATTATATTGTTAGTTCTTTTGAATTATGTAGTGCATGTCTTGATACGGACTGTTATTTGATATCAATGTGTTAGTTGAGGTTTTTTTCTATTTTGTTTTGGCTCCGATTGTGACTGAGGCGTATGTTGCTATAAAGATAATTATATCATATTAGTATTGTAAAGTCTTAATGTTGACCCAATCATTATACCGCTGCTTCGAAAAAGCGGGGGCTTACTGTTTTGCCTCTGTCCGTCCGTCTGTCCGTCCGTCAGTCAGTCAGCCAGTTCATCCGTCCGTCCCATGAATATTTTCGTTGCATTTTTTTCATGAACTACAATACAAGGATTTCTGAAAGGTTTATTGAAGTCGGCTATATCGTGTGATGCGTTTTCAGATTCACTGTCAACAGCTTCCTGTTTACCGAACACTTTTCACATGACAGCCAAGTTAACAATGTTCGTCACATTGTTCTCAGGAACTACAATACAATGATTTCTGAAATTTGGTTTCAAGGTTTATATTTATAAGTCAGCTACATGTATACTGTGTGATGCTTTTTCAGATTCATAACTCAACAACGAATTTTTTTGAGCGGAGGAATCATCAGTAGCTCGCACAATCACTGGTTCTTTTTGATTTATATGCTCTTTATAGACCCTTTAATTTGGAAAATGAAATATTCTTTCTGTTCTGTTCTATATACAGATTTCGAATTGAGTATATAGAAAGTTTTCGAACTACCTAAGCCTTAAATTATTTTTTATACTGCACTCGTTCTATTTGAGCAGTCAAAATGCGTTGACTCTATATTTCTATGTCATATACAGTCACTGACCCGATATCACTTTTCCTCATGAATATTTAAATAGAAATTGCCGAAATAATATTGAATTATCATACGACCTCTTCAACCTGTTCTTGTTTCAAATGCATACAGATCTGTACAACGATGCGTGGAAATCTCAACCTTGTTTCTTTTGCAATTATTGGAAAAACATATTTAATTTGTTAATATTTTTTGTTTGCAACCTATAAATCATTATGTTTTATGCTTATGGTTGATATTTAAGTCCATACTCAAACGATTTCGTTCACCGTCTAGTGTTGTTTTTTTAACAGGTAAATGTAAATTTCATTGTGTTGTATATTTCTCCGCGAGCATGATGTGAGGCCTTTTTAAAGGGTATTTCCCCCAATATTTAAATCAAATAAATAACCTTAACGCATTAAACAACTATTGAAAATGTTTTTTTTTAAAGACAATAATAGTGCATTGACTTGACATATCAACGACATAAGGATTCGGCCCGAAACGGGGAAATAGCTCGGCACAGCCTCGCATTTCCCCGTTTCTAAGCCTCATCCTTATATCGTTGATATGTCAAGTCAATGCACTATTATTGTCTATATATATATTTTTAAAATATGTTATTTAAAAATTGAATGCTTCTTTTTGTAAATTTATTGGGGTGTAAAAGCGTTGACCGAAGTACATTTTGTATGAAGCGCGGAAGCGCTTCATTCTAAAAATGTGCGCACGGTCAACGCTTTTACAACCCTATAAAGTTACAAAAAGAAGCATTCAATACTTATAATTACATTTTTTAGCTATGATCATCAAAACACGAATTTTATATATTTTTTTATTTAATTCACCTGTGCACTTTATTGTTGGACCACGTGTTATCATGAATGAAAAGTTGTATTGAGCAATGCAACTGCGTACGGAATAACACGTGATGTGCAGTTAGCCAATCAGAATAAAGTATTATAATGAAACGGCATACATCTAAATTAAATGTAATTATTACATTATATTTAAACGTAATAATACAGACAGACAAATTTTATTTGACCCTAATACCCTGATACTTGACTTGATAAGTGTCGGACTTATGGGTTGTCGGAGTATTGGGCTGTCGGAGTATTGGGCTGTCGGAGCAATGGGTTGTCGGAGCAACGGGTTGTCGGACTATTGGGTTGTCGGACTAATGGGCTGTCGGACTAATGGGCTGTCGGAATAATGGCGTGTAACCTTGTGTATCTTTGTGTATCTTATCGTAGTCTAAAATCAGTCATCTTGTTAGTTCGTTCGGTATTTTTGTTTGAACTTATCACACGGGGAAACTTCGCATTGACGTCACTACGCTACTTCCAGCGTACAAAATTAGCGTAAAGATTAAGTTTTCATTGTTATTCTAAAGAAATGCTCAAACATGCCATTTTTCTAATGGCCGTTTCAAACCTGACTTCCGAATGTCTAAAAACATTTTAGAACTTCACAAAATCCCACTTCCGGCCTCCATTGCGTATATTCCATTCAGCTTCATCAATCTTGTGGCAGGTAATACAGGTCAAGCAAATCATATTTTTATGAATTTCAAAATGACAAGCACCTTTCGCCTTCCGTGATTTTCCCGCGAAAAAAATCCATCCAAAATGAAAGGAAAACTACATGAAAAAACGATGTGCATGCCATATTTTTGTTCAGGAATATAGGGTAGGTTAATAAAAAACAATTTACATTTATTTTTCATAGAAAAAAAATTTGATTCATTATAAAAAGATCAATATTCTGACCATCATGACTCTAGGTAAATATTCATACAAAATTCCATTGATGTTGAAGGGGATGGCAAAAAATGAGGTTTTCCTGTTGAATAAAACCCCAAATTATTGCAAACTATTTTAAAGCAATATCCCACAAACAAATATTATAATTGTTTTAGACTGATAAAAGTAACCTAATTGACAATAGAGCAATTTGATTGGATATAACGATTCATCACATCACGTGATTGTGAAGCCATTGGAATTTGAATGTAATTAAACAATCAAGGTCAGTAGGTGCAGAATGGGACAGCATCGTACATTGAGTGACTAAGAAATAATTATGAGTAACCAAGCTTGACAATACATGGTAAAACAAGTTGCTTTCTTTAAAAAAAAAGAATAGCAATACATGAACCTAAGACCGCTGACTGCCAGGTCACCAAAAGATTGTTGCTGAATTTGTGTTTGCTTTTGAATTGAAATAATTGACTGTGAATATAAGAAGCCAGTTGAAAGTATATATTTACAGCTTCTAATTGAATAGTTATTTTAAAGTCCGACTATTTTATTTATTACTTGGGAATGTACATAATTTTTCCGATTACAACCCTTTGGCAAATCCTAATTTCTACTAACCGGATGACTTATGCAAATTGCACAAACCTACTCAGTTTGTTTTATAATGTGGAATTCTGGATGCATTTATTTTATCTATCAAATCTTTATATTTTGTTTCCTACTTGAATGCCTTTATTTTCTCAACTCGTATTTGAAGCTGTCTTTACTCATGGTAGATGTTGTATGCGGTGAAACCTGTGGCATGCAATTGATTGGGACCTCTTATGAAGAGACTTATTTTGGTCCAATAAAACATCTCAAATTTTAAGGATTTCCTGATTTTACTTAAATCAATTCAAACATTCTACAGGGAAACTTAGTTTTGCCAAAGAATTTCTTAATTCAGAAGTTTATGAATACCTGTACACACTTTCAAAATAACCAATTTATATAAAAAGGTATGTAGATATAAAAAGATACCAGAATTAAAATGATGTACGCCAGACACGAGTTCAGTAGATACAAAAAAAGCATCAGTGACGCTCGAATGAAAAAAGTTAAAAGGCTAAATACATTTACATTACAAAGTTAAGGAACCTATTCCTTGGGTAGACAATCCTTAGCTTTTCGAAAAGGTCAAAGTTTATAATAGGACTGTGACTTAAAAAAGAAACAAAAGAGAAACAACTCGAGGTCAGAATACCGTTAGAAATGATGACCGTGCTTGAAAGTCACATGTGAAGCTCTTTCTGCCGTGTCCTGAATTTAGATAACAAAAACGAAAATAAGCTTTCACGAGTGAATTTAATAGTATTGCATGCAAGTAGTATCTTAGCGCACGAAATAGTAAATAGAAAGCATCTCACTGATACTCAGGAAAATAATACGCATTTGCATCATCACATATCTTAATCTAATAGTTGAATTCGAATGTCAAACAGCCAACATTAAATGTTTTGACTCCGGATTCATTGACATTTTATCCGGAATTTTTGAGAACTCAAACCGATAGTGTGCTTTTGAAATGTGATCTATAATGTGAATGAATCAAGAGGTGTAGGATAGTTGGTCAACACAATGAATACAATTTTCAAAACCGTTACATACATGTATAGTACAAATATTTAGATGCTATATACGGTTAAACTATTAAAACAAACAAACAAAAATTGAATTTAAATTTTATAAAAAACTAACGTTCCTATTTTTTTTTAAATTCTTTTGAATAATAAACACGAACGTCAAGTATTTACGGATGGACAGTTTATTTATCGAATGAATCTACTTTTAAATTCAAACATTCCACTATGTGAATATATTACAATACAAAATATAAGCAAAGACTTCTAAATCCATACTAAAACGGTATAAAATAATCAACATTATGGTTGTAATTAAATTTTGTTGTGATTGCTGTAAATTATTTTTACAGTTTTTGTGAGTTGCAAGGATTTAAAATCATGTTTTATGAATTGAAAACACACAAGTATTTTTTATTCACGACCGATTAAAAATGAAATATTTACTAAATTTATCTTACTTACCGTTTTATGGATATATTACAATACAACAAAAAAATAATTACTCATAAAAACCTAAATACTAAAATGATATGAAATAATTAACGTAGAAATATAATGATTATTGTTTATAAACATTTTTTTTTTTGTAGGATGCAAGAATTTATTTAGATTTAATTTTTATGTTTCCTTTACAAATGAATATTTAAAATACCAAAGCAGAGTATCTTGTAATATAAAATACTTATTTCTTATAATAATTGCAACTCTGAAAATATTCTGATTTCAATCATTGTTAGTTTCTTCAGAAACATAAATACAGTATATATTTTGTGTATAATATGTCTTTGATTCCGATTGAATTAAATACTTTTGTTAAGAATATTATCTTTCTGTTTTCCGATCTAATATTAATATTTTAACCAGAATCTTCTCTCCCGTAAGTCTATGATAAAATACACACTCAGTATCCCGTGGTTAAATCTTCAAACATAATTAGTTCACATGTTATCGAGACAAGTGAAATTGACCCAGATACACACACAAATATAATTGCGTCGTCAAGGGCCATCAAGGGACCATATCAAAGACGTAGATAGCAACCTGTTAAGACCTGTATAAATGACCGAAAACTTTCGAGACGTTCCGAAAATTTTGTTCTGACTTCCGGCCGAGAGATATCGAGTGGCCCATACTCGCCAATATATAAGCATGAACCCCTCAGAGGGTTCATGCAAAAAAATCAAAGCTTAGTCTACAGAAAAAATAAGAAAAAAATGTCCTTAGGTTAGCATATTAATCTATTGTAATAAAAATTCATAATATCTAATAAAATTTGTAGATTTAGCTAACAAGGTCCTTATATTTGGATAAAGTAACATTTGTTTAAAGTGGAAAGTTGTTTTAACGTTAAATAAGCTACAATTAAAATTGCTTGCTAGTCCCTCTCTGTGATTACCTTTAGATAACTTGAATTGATACATTTTGCAACTATTCAAATTTATATCAGAAACCTACACTTAATTATAAAATAATGAACCTGTTAAAGGGAGACAATACTCGCATAATTTTTTCGAATTGGCACATAATACAACGGAATGTCACTCTTGCATACAAATTGCACATCAATATAATTAATTAACTGTGCAATCGCGCTCCACCTTCAATGATGATTCTAAATTATAAATATAACCAAGAATTTAATTGAAGATAATTTGATGTGGGCTGAAATTCATAACATTGATATATTTATCCAACAGTACTTTTTCGTCTTTACCTATACTAATGTAATGGACGAGGTTTTTGTCCTTGTATACATAAACTTGGCGCATTGGAGTATACAGGGGTAGAGGGCGTACCTCTCCCCCTTTCGATCGCTAAATAGTTTTGAAAATCTTATGTTTTCCACAATATCTATACAAATTTTACCGTTAAATCGTTCAAATTATTTTTCGAATCGCTCCGCTCGTCAGTATAAATCCAATTATCGGAATAACACACTCTTTAAATATCTTGGATCCGGCCATATTCACAAATTGTATTGCACGGAAAAAAAACTTAATTGATTGTCGTTTGACTTTGATAAATACTTTTTGAATACAACAATGTCTGAACATTAGGTATCTCGCATGAGATTAAAGAGTTTAAGACTACATACTGAATTGGATTTTTTCCCGTGATTTAGTAGCTCACTTAACACAGAAATGTGTATTGACGTGTAATCTAATGGACACCTGGAAACTACATATAATCTAATGGACACCTAGAAACTACATATAATCTAACGGACACCTGGAAACTACATATAATCTAATTTACACCTAGAAACTACATATAATCTAATGGACACCTAGAAACTACATATAATCTAATGGACACCTACTACACAGTTATAACCACTTATTGTCCTACAGACACTCCGAGCTTTTCCCAGCAGGCACTCAGCGTTGAATAAACGTTGAAATGAGGTTGAAAAGTGATCAACGTATATTCAACGTTGAGAAATAAACAAATATTCAACGTTGAATTAACATTGATCATTTCAACGTTGAAATTGGAACGTTGATTCAACATTGAATCAACGTTAACTTATTTACTCATGGTAGGCCTTTATAAAAAAAAATTATCAGAAGGCAATACATGCATAACCGTAAAAGTATATATCTATAAAGAAAAGAATGAAATAGAGTTTAGGTTTTCACAAAACAGTATAGTACCAACTATTGAGTCACTTGAGGAGTCACTATTCATAATCTCAACTTGAGTTCGGTGTCACGATGTGGGGGGAGGTAAATCGTTGATAATGAATTTCTAGTTCAGAAACAAATTGAAAGTGGCTCAATTTTAAAATATTTTTTCAGGACATACAATTTATATTTATTATAATCTGATTTTTTCCAGATGTTAAATATACTGCAAAAGTATAAAGATGTCACTGAGAAATACATATCTGATTAAGACCCCTCCTGCTTAAAGTATGCCACAGACAGATCTCCAAGTGGTGGAAGAATGATGACATGCAATAAGGACAAAAAGAGACAAAGATAATAAATGAATTTATAATATAAATCTTGTATCAAAAGAAATATTGTTGTGTTACTAAATTTGATATTGTTTCTGAGTAAATATGTATTCATTTAATGGTTTATACCAATTATAGGTGTGGGGGTAATATACACATTTATATAACATATATGTATATACATGTATAATCAAGGACCTCTGGGTTTTTTGTGGAGAGTTGTCTGGTTAGCAGTCATGCAGCATCTTCTTATTTTCATAAGTATTGCGATCATCCTGAACACACGTTGGATCTAATAATGTCTTCACTCTTCTTGGGATATTCTACTTTTAAGAAGGGCTTAATATTGGTCAGTCGTTGAATAAGAACTACTTTGAACTTGTGAGAATTGTTTAGAACTATTCAACATCTTCTTTCCTTTCTGTTTGGAGATCCTTTCTGTGGAGTCGGGGAATAAAGTGTATGTCATAACTTTTATGCAAACTGTGTAATCAAATTCATTGAATGATTTGTATTTTTATAGCTATTAACAACAAAAACTACAAGTAAGAATATATTAAAAATGATAGGTGTCCATTTGTATATTAAAATAGATAATTATGTATAGTTATCTTTAAATACAAGCGGATACACACAATCATTTCAGCTATTCCTTCTTGTAGTTTTTCTTGTACTTAAAAGCTAAATATACATTTTTAAAATAGATTTAACATTTAAATATGAGAGACACAGACGCAAACAGGATTTTAAGATATGACATTTATGGTCTAGATTACTGACTTTGTACAAGCACTGAATGTTGTTTCAGTAACAGTTGGTGTATTTATTTTGGATGTCTCTCATTTAGTGTATCTATTTGGTTTACATGTATCTTGGTGAGAGAAAAAAACACATTAAAAAAACCTGTACACCCCGGATGCCTGTCTGTCATGTAACAGCAAAAATTTGGAAAGCAGGAAAAATGTGTATGTAGTTTTATAATAAATTTCATTAATAAAATCAACGGTAACAATTTTGTCATGTCTCTTCAGTGATGCTCGTGGCCAAAATATTTGAAATCCAAAGCTTATATAAAAGATGAAGAGCTATAATCCAAAAGGTCCAAAAAGTATAGCCAAATTCGTGAAAGGAATCAGAGCTTTGCACGAGGGAGATACATTCCTTAATTTATAATAATTTTTAATATTTTGTAACAGCAAATTTTAATCACACAAAAAATCCGTATTTTCATGCCAGTACCGAAGTACTGGCTACTGGGCTGGTGATACCCTCGGGGACTAGTAGTCCACCAGCAGAGGCATCGACCCAGTGGTAGTAATAAAATCAACGGTAACAATTTTGTTGCACCAGATGCGCATTTCGACAATACATGTCTCTTCAGTGATGCTCGTGGCCAAAATATTTGAAATCCAAAGCTTATATAAAAGATGAAGAGCTATAATCCAAAAGGTCCAAAAAGTATAGCCAAATTCGTGAAAGGAATCAGAGCTTTGCACGAGGGAGATGCATTCCTTAATTTATAATAATTTTTAATATTTTGTAACAGCAAATTTTAATCACACAAAAAATCCGTATTTTCATGCCAGTACCGAAGTACTGGCTACTGGGCTGGTGATACCCTCGGGGACTAGTAGTCCACCAGCAGAGGCATCGACCCAGTGGTAGTAATAAAATCAACGGTACCAATTTTGTTGCACCAGATGCGCATTTCGACAATACATGTCTCTTCAGTGATGTTCGTGGCCAAAATATTTGAAATCCAAAGCTTATATAAAAGATGAAGAGCTATAATCCAAAAGGTCCAAAAAGTATAGCCAAATTCGTGAAAGGAATCAGAGCTTTGCACGAGGGAGATACATTCCTTAATTTATAATAATTTTTAATATTTTGTAACAGCAAATTTTAATCACACAAAAAATCCGTATTTTCAACCCAGTACCGAAGTACTGGCTACTGGGCTGGTGATACCCTCGGGGACTAGTAGTCCACCAGCAGAGGCATCGACCCAGTGGTAGTAATAAAATCAACGGTACCAATTTTGTTGCACCAGATGCGCATTTCGACAATACATGTCTCTTCAGTGATGCTCGTGGCCAAAATATTTGAAATCCAAAGCTTATATAAAAGATGAAGAGCTATAATCCAAAAGGTCCAAAAAGTATAGCCAAATTCGTGAAAGGAATCAGAGCTTTGCACGAGGGAGATACATTCCTTAATTTATAATAATTTTTAATATTTTGTAACAGCAAATTTTAATCACACAAAAAATCCGTATTTTCTTGCCAGTACCGAAGTACTGGCTACTGGGCTGGTGATACCCTCGGGGACTAGTAGTCCACCAGCAGAGGCATCGACCCAGTGGTAGTAATAAAATCAACGGTACCAATTTTGTTGCACCAGATGCGCATTTCGACAATACATGTCTCTTCAGTGATGCTCGTGGCCAAAATATTTGAAATCCAAAGCTTATATAAAAGATGAAGAGCTATAATCCAAAAGGTCCAAAAAGTATAGCCAAATTCGTGAAAGGAATCAGAGCTTTGCACGAGGGAGATACATTCCTTAATTTATAATAATTTTTAATATTTTGTAACAGCAAATTTTAATCACACAAAAAATCCGTATTTTCATGCCAGTACCGAAGTACTGGCTACTGGGCTGGTGATACCCTCGGGGACTAGTAGTCCACCAGCAGAGGCATCGACCCAGTGGTAGTAATAAAATCAACGGTACCAATTTTGTTGCACCAGATGCGCATTTCGATGCGCATTAATATACTTTCAACTACTATTCAACCTTGAATCAACGTTGAATGGATGTTGAAACATCAACGTTGAAATGTCAACGTTAATTCAAATTTTCAAAATCAAACATACATTTGACATTGTTTCAACGTTGAGAAACAACCTTGTTTCAACGTTGAATCAACGTTGAGTGCCTGCTGGGTTGACATTACAAAAGGGTTGCTTTTCTAGAATGTCTATGAATTTCTTATACTTAATTTGTGATATGTACAAAAACTAGATGTAGTATGATTGCTAATGAGACAACTCTTCGCAAGAGACCAAATGACAAAGAAATGTTAACAACTATAGGCCACCGTACGGCTTTCAACAATGAGCAAAACCCATACCGCATAGTCAGCTATAAGACGCCACAAAATTGAAATTTTAAACAACTAAAACGAATAAATTAACGGCCAAATTAAGGTTAAAAAATGAACGAAAACACAACAACAAGCGATAAGCACTGAATCATAGGCTCCTGACTTGGAACAGGCACATGCATTCTAGGACAATGGTGTAACAGTACGACATAATTGATCAATTTTATAAACTGGATAATCATTCTCTAAGCATTAGTTGTAGTTGTTTTTAAGATAGTGTTCAGCAGCTGTGGATACTATCAGATCGGTACATGGAGTTTATTTGGAAATACTATAAATTGCTGTGTTTATGCTTCGTTTCAGTCTCACGAGTCAACCTCTTTCTTACTGTTTTAATTTTGACATGATCTCTATTGGCTTTAACTTGGACATTTATATGTAGTATAAAGATGCATGCGTAACATATTAAGTTCTCGACATAATTTGGCTAAAATATCAGATAAGAATTAACCCTCAAGTTATAATACTAACGACGAAGAAGCGTCAAGCTATATATAATACACGACTTGTTTGCACTTACGACGGAGAATTAGCCTCAAGTACAATGCTGATGATACTGATGCATGTCTTATATCCAGCGACAAGTATTACATATAGGCAAGTTATTTTAATAACTTATTTTATGCAAACGACGAAAACCATTAATTCCTTTCTTTTTGATTATTTTCATAATCCTTTGGGGAACCCCTGCATTACGCTCTTTTGACTGGATGCCCATTGGTTAGTTTCTTCACTATGTATCTTATTACACTTTCTTGCTTATCTACAGATCGATAGTTTTGTAAACAAGATTTTTATTTTGAGATTTTATAAACTTTGGACTTTTATACCGACACAATGTTTGTTATGTGTAAGCAAGGAACTAGGTAAATTTTATTTAAGCATTCGTTCGTGCATATTATTCCGTTTGAACTGATGAAGGCACGAATGTAGTGATGATGCAGCTCTCTCGATCGCCATCTTGGATATTTTATGTGCACGAACATAGATTATGAATATGTAAACATATCGTACACATTATAGGAACATTATGTAATAGTGTATTCCACAACAATGATCATGATAATATATACGATAAATCTTTTAAGCACTTGAGTTTTTGAACTTTTACCACTATGGTTGTAAGTCGGAATTTATTCAAGCTTTATGCGGAAGTTGATTTGTATGTTCGTTCTCGTCGTCCTAAATATTGACATCGTACCTAATGTTTTGAGGTGGCACGGTAGTATTTCCTGGCCCATAAGGGATAATGATAGCCTTTTTAGAATTTTCACCACTTTCTAACACTGCAAAAAATTCTACATTCACAGTTAACTGAAGTACTTTCATTTTACTATTCAAAAATGAATTTGAATATGTATCATGACCGTTTACTTTTTTTGCTATTTTTAAAAACCTAAGGCCACTAGTACTTTTAGGTATTTTATGGTGCAGTTAATACAAAATTTAAAAAAATTCTCAAAAATTCATTTTCATCTGTATGTAAAATTATTTCATATTTTTCTTCACCTGATTCATCCCTCAGTTTGGGAAAGTATGTTCAGTTGATACTGTATTTTTTGTCCAATCACACTGTTTAGATACATTTACCTAAGTAGGGTACACAAAAGAGCAACCTAAATTCTGGAATGCAAATACTACCGTGCCACCTTGATACTAATACACAGTTTTATTTCACGTCTCACTCAAGCTTTTTCAAATGAACCAAAGTTACAACCTGTGTTTAATTACGCGTCATGTAGCTATAATATGAAATGGCATTGGTGGATTTTTAACAAACTGTATTCAGAAGATGTTTTGTTGGTTCGCTCTACAGTAGTCGTTCTATTAACCGACATTTTTTGTAAGGTATTGATAATACAAGAAACAAAAAATATGATTTTACGTCTCACTAAAGCTTTAACAAATTACCCAAAGCTACAACATTTGCTTTAATACAGCACAACGTAGTGGTAGATATATAGTGTGAAATGGCATTGGTGGATTTATTCCAACTTTATTTTGAAAGAGTGTTGTCTGTTCGTTTCTCATCGTCCTATAAATTGGCGTTTTATCGAATGTATTGATACTAAATAACAGCTTTATTACCTGTCTCACTTAAGCTTTAACAAATGACTTGAAGTTACAACCTAACCGGAATTATGCGTCACATACATGTACATGTAGATGAGTGTGTAATGACATTGGTAGATTTTAAACATGTACAAACTTTATCCAGAGGACGTTTCGTTTGTTCGTTCTCATCATCAAGCTTTAACCAATAATTGAATGTTAAACCTGGCTTTAATTCAGTGCAACTTAGTGGGAATGTAGTGGTATTGGTGGAGGCACAGTGGACAAGTTGCAAAATAATGCAGCCTACATTATACAGTTTAAACCATCAGTGATCAATTTGAAAATAAAAGTAATGGCATGTGCGATGCAATCTTAAAACCTCATACATGCATAAGCATGTAGATTTGATGTGAGATTTATAAAATAAATTATAATTTTGTAAATTTTGTTTGTGTGAAAACTATTTTCATGAACAACCCCTGATTCAGTACAGATTGAAAAGTCAGAGAGAAAAGAATACAATTTAACTATACAAAATGCATATACATGTACATGTATTGTCATACAATATATTTGGTTAAAAGAATGAATAAAACTACAGGGACACTTACTGTATATTTGGGTTATTTTATTGAAGAAGCATCAATGGTTCATACATGTGTTGTTATGTTAAACATGTTAAATGTATTTGTTTAATAAGGTTTATATATTTGAATTTAAAAAAAACAACTATAAAAACATAATTTTTTAAAAACAAAATATTTAGTTAATCAGTTGATGTTTAATTAAACACTGTATCTATTTAGACCATGTTCATCATGTTCATATATATATATTCCTTTATAGAACATAAATTGGCATATATATTTAATTTAGTTAAACATTGTATATTAATTAAAGCTGCATGTACATGCACTTGTTCAATATTTGTTGTTTAAATATTATATACTCATGATACTTGTTCCATAGACATAATAGATTTATATAGCGTATGTACACTGTATTTGTAAATTGATGTTCATAAAAGATTGATTGATAGGTGTTTCATCCCACTGTTGGTAATATACATGTACATGTACATATCGCTAGATGGAATAGAATTTTTAGATATACTCAATTTTCTATTTACATATACTACAATGTCAATAGAATATTCTAGTTTTGCATGTTAGATATATATAATGTATATACATTGTAGATTAGTATGAGTGGCCGTTCATGTCAAAATAGTGATGGTTCCATCTAGATGCATTTTCCATCTAGATACTTATTGAAAGCATCTAGATACTTCGGTAATATATCTAGATACTTTGTACAAGTATCTAGATACTTCACTCAAGTATCGAAATACTTCGACGAAGCATCTAGATGGTTGTAACATCCATCTAGATACTTTTCCGAACTGACTAAATTAATTTTCTGCATCTAGATACTACCCACTTCTATCTAGATACTTCGCACTTCTATCTAGATACATCACACTTCTATCTAGATACTTTGCACTACCATCTAGATACTTCGCACTTTCATGTAGATACTTTGCACTTCTATCTAGATACTTCGCATTTCCATCTAGATACTTCATACAACTATCTAGATACTTCGTACAACTATCTAGATACTTCGCACTTCTATCTAGATACTTCGCACTGTCATCTAGATACTTTGCACTTCCATCTAGATACTTCATACAACTATCTAGATACTTCACACAACTATCTAGATACTTCGAACTTCTATCTAGATGCTTCACATTTCTATCTAGATAGTTTGCACTTCTATCTAGATGCTTCACACTTCTATCTAGATGGTTTGCACTTCTATCTAGATGCTTTGCACTTCTATCTAGATGCTTCACACTTCTATCTAGATGGTTTGAATAAGCATCTAGATACTTCGAAGAATTATTTAGATTGTAATATTGAACTGATATGAAAGATATTAACATTTCAATGCTGCTTTATATTAGTATCTTGCAACTGACATGTTACTACTCGACCAATCAAAAACCCGTTTACAATGGAAAGCTGCATTTATTTTTGAATAAAGATGGCTGAAAGAGTACGAAGTATCGAATCGGACAAAGAACGTTTTCTACGACAGGTGCAGTCAACTATAGATTATTGTGTTCGTATAGGAGCCTCAGATTCGCAGACTCCACAGATTATTGACAATCTGAAACTAAGGTAACAAATAATACTGAAATACAAGTGTTATTATAAATTTTTGTTCAGACACAACTTTAATAAGCATCATTTTTAAAATCTGTTGTATCAAAGCCTGTTTCGAAAATGACATGAAACGCATTTCTTAAATTTATAAAAATGATGACAAATGTTCATTTTTGTAGGTTCTTCTCTTTCAGCTTAATATATTGCTGGTTTCTGCATTGTAGGCTGAATAATTTATCTAGAGATATAGACAGAGCTGGTAGTTTGTTTATATCTGTTGCTGAGAAAGATGATATCCTATCAATTGTCAAAGATATGAGCGACGAAATTGATACAACTTCAAGAAATAATTCCAACGCAAGCAGTGGTAAGTGCAACTGTTGTAAAGGTTGGACGTGCTCAACTCAGTGAATCTTCATGAGCCTTAGCTTCGACAATCAAATTATGAATTTTCTTCTCATTCAAACATTTAAAAAAAAAGTGAAATAATGATTAATTAGCTATTTCAAATGTAAAAGATTCCAGAGTGTTATTCAAACTCATAAATCAACAAGAATGTGTCCATAGTACACGAATGCCCCACTTGCACTATAATTTTCTATGTTCAGTGGACCGTGAAATTGGGGCCAAAACTGTATTTGTCATTAAAATTAGAAAGATCGTATCATAGGGAACATGTATACTAAGTTTCAAGTTGATTGGACTTCAACTTCATCAAAAACTACCTTGACCAAAAACTTTAACCTGACTGACCAAAAACTTTAACCTGTAATTTTCTATGTTCAGTGGACCGTGAAATTGGGGTCAAAACTCTAATTTGGCTTTAAAATTAGAAAGATCATATCATAGGGAACATGTGTACCAAGTTTCAAGTTGATTGGACTTCAACTTCATCAAAAACTACCGTGACCAAAAACTTTAACCTGACACGGGACAGACGGACGGACGGACGAACGGACAGACGAACGGACGCACAGACCAGAAAACATAATGCCCCTCTACTATCGTAGGTGGGGCATAAAAATAGACTGACAATGACAGGACTAAAAAGGGAAACAGACTAATGAGGTTTGTCAATTCTCAAATTGTCATTTATAGAAATGTGTGTCTCCTAAATATAAACATTTTAAAATCATTTTTGAGTCAATCTCCACATAATACAATAAAGCAATGGTAATGGATGGACGGATAGAATGCCCATATCAATAAACAGCTGCGCCTAGAGCGCATGATACGCCTGTACTGTAGAAATTGGAAAGGAAGGCATGAATAATTTCCCTAAATTCAAATTGTCAAAGTCCTGTAACTCTTAATCAACAAATACATAATAAAAATTCAAAAGGGAGCTTCATAATATCAATCCCAACAATAATGTAAAGTTTCAAGGGAATCAATATAGGAATAGTAGAGTAAGTGTGCAAAATGTGAAAAATTGCCATAATTCAAATTGTTAAAGTCATATTACTCTGAAATGACATGGCCATTTTTTTTTTCTAAATCAAAAGGGAGCTTTCTTTTGTCAATCCTAATGTTGTGTTTTTATAACGTGAGAAAAGGTTAGAAGGAATTTAAGCTATAGTCCGAAAACTGGAAAATCCCCCCTTTTTTTATAGCCAATAATTCCAAACACATAATATGAAATTAAAAAAAAGCAAAAGGGAGCTTACATCAGTAGACATTTTAAAACAATTCACAATTTTTGAGTTATTGTCCTATGTGTTGAAAATACCCACTTATTTATGAACAAGTGTGGACACAGACCAGCATGGATAGTATCCAGCATTCTGAGAGTATTGCAATACAAAGTCCCCTACCAGTTAAAATTCATTGTTCCAGAAAATAAAATTTGAACAAGATGTGTAAATTGTCATGTTAAAACTATAGATACCAAATTTCAAATCAATATAAAGGTAGTCAAGCCTGACTAAAAAAAAAGCATAAAATTGATTAATTGTGAGATTTTTTCTAGGTCAAATAACTCTACAAAACATCATCAGATCAGAAAAAAAATTAAACTTGATCTGTAACTTGTAATGGTCAAACTATAAACTAAATATCAAATCAAAATCTTTAAGTACGACAAAAAAAAAGTGATTCATTAAATTCAGTGGAGAGAGAACTTTCCCCAGCAGTAACTATGTATTTCTTGCATGAATTTTCTAGGTCCAAGGACCATAACTGAAAAATACATATAATTGTAACAGGATGCTGTTACAAAGTCTGCCAAACAAACCCCTGTGGGGTTAGATACCCTGCATTTATCGCTTTCCCAGATGATGAAATAAAATTGCTAAAAGACCCCCCCTCTTAAATTATAGAAATCTATCATAAAAATTTACAATGATCATAATATCTGGGGGTGTAAATTCTCTGGCTAACGTACTGTGTGACTGTATTCTTTAGATAATTAGTAAAGTGACAATAAGGAGTTCAAAATATTTGAATTTACTCCTAATGCTCATTAAAAAAGTCTTGTTTCTGTACTGCTATTGAAAAACAAACGAATTTCCTCGAAGTAAAGTGACCATTAGGAGGAAAACATATTTGAATTCACTCATTATGTTTCATAAAATGTCAATTTTCTGTAATGCTATTGAAAAACATAGTTTGTTTTTTCTAAAAGGATGAGGAAAAAAATAGTTTGTTCTGAGAAAAAAAACATATGTATCACCTACACCCACAAAAGATGAATGGTCTGTGTCTTAGATGATGTCAATATCATATATCAATATCATTCATGAAATTAATCTGTTGATGACACTTTTTCTGAAAACTCCAAAAAGTTCAAATTTACATGTTGTTATATTGAGAATCATTTTTCTGAAGTCATGGTGAAAAATTGTTTTGCACTGTTCACTTAATAGAGAAAAGAAATCTGTGGCCATACCCCCTTTTCTTCTTGAGCATAAAAAATCACTTATTAAAAGATGATTGATCGTTTTTTATAGTGTCATTCTTCACATATAAATATTTTCTCTCTTTTTAAACTTTTGGTGACATTCAAATGTCAGGAAATTACAAGTTGTCTGGATATCATAGACTTATATGTTTATATTGATACTACGTCTATAAATAACCACACAGGTAAGTTGGGTTTTCCCAAATTTACACATGTTTTATATGTCTATGTACAATCAAATCGCAGATAATTTACCCAGAAACAAAGTCGTTTTCATCATCATTTTCTTCCTCTCTTCTTTCCCTTTCCCTAATTCTTTGCAAGCTTCTTCTCATCAATAGTTGATATCTATCGAGGCTTGTCATTTTTATTTGTTGGCCACTTGCATGAAATCGTAAGGAAAAGGGAGGGCAACGTCAGATTTCCCTCTCAAAGTTCCGAAGGTGAGAAAAAGCAAATTTCATTGGTTGAAATTACGATAGAGCACGCCCAATTTAAGATCAAATATCAGATTTTAACCATCTAGATGCTTTTGCGATATATCTAGATACTGTTACGAAGCATCTAGATACTTTAACAAAGTATCTAGATACTTGTGCGGTGTATCTAGATACTTCGATGAAGCATCTAGATAGTTTAACCTTGTATCTAGATGCTTCGTTGAAGTACCTAGATGCTTCGTTGAAGTATCTAGATGCTTCGTTGAAGTACCTAGATGCTTCGTTGGAGTACCTAGATGCTTCGTTGAAGTATCTAGATGCTTCGTTGGAGTACCTAGATGCTTCGTTGAAGTATCTAGATGCTTCGTAACAGTATCTAGATACTGTTGCAAAGTATCTAGATGCTTTCAACAAGTATCTAGATGGAAAATGCATCTAGATGGAACCATTACTATTTTGACATGAACGGCCACTCATAGATTAGGTTGAACATGTTTATTTTCAATAGAATGTGATTTTTATATTTATACGTTTTATTCAATTTAATTTAATGTATTTATTCTCAAAGAATATTTTTATAAATACAATATGTATATACTTTTTATTTATATCATTTATTCATTCAATTGAATATGAATTTTATTTATTATTAGAGATATATATATTTGATGTACACATTATACATGTATTTGTTCATTAAAATTTGATTTTTAGATACATACAATTTATGTAAACTAAATACAATGTTGCATGTTGGTAAAAGACCAATTTATATTACTTTTAAACCATGTATTTGGTCAATAGATGTTAGTAACAGACCACGGTTTTGGTCAATACATGTATATGTATATTATAATACAGTATATTAACCATGTATTAGGTCCATGAGGTTGGTAACCGACTATGTTTTGTTTAATAGATAAAGATTGTTATGTATGATATGTATTTGTTCAAAGAATATGAATTGATTTATAAAGATATGTACTTTTTATGAACAGAATCTATTTTTATTAAATAGAATTTATTATTTTTTTTGTTTTTTGTTTATTTGATACATACATTTAATACTGTGTGTGTTTTAATTTTGTTATTATACATGTATGTTTCGTTTTTGGTCATTTTATAGTATACATTGTATATTATAGTAAAAGACCATGTATATGGTCATTATATGTTACATAGACCATAGTTTTGGTCAATAGATATTAGTAAAAGACCATAGTTTTTATCATTATATGTTACATAGACATGGTTTTGGTCGTTTAATATTATTATAGTAACAGACCATGTAATTGGTCATTATATGTTACGTGAGACCATGGATTTGGTCGTTTGATATTATACATTGTATATTATAGTAACAGACCATGTATTTGGTCATTATATGTTACATAGACATGGTTTTGGTCGTTTAATATTATTATAGTAACAGACCATATAATTGGTCATTATATGTTACGTGAGACCATGGATTTGGTCGTTTGATATTATACATTGTATATTATAGTAACAGACCGTGTATTTGGTCATTTTATATTACGTAGACCATGGTTTTGGTCAATAGATATTAGTAACAGACCATGTATTTGGTCATTATATGTGACGTAGACCATGGTTTTGGTCGTTTTGTATTATATATTATAGTAACAGACCATGTATTTGGTCATTATTGTTATGTAGACCATGGTTTTGGTCATTTGATATTATTATAGTAACAGACCATGTATTTGGTCATTATATGTTATGTAGAGATCATGGTTTTGGTCGTTTGATATTATATATTATTGTAACAGACCATGTATTTGGTCATTATAGGTTACTTAGAGACCATGGTTTTGGTCGTTTGATATTATTATAGTAACAGACCATGTTTTTTATTTTTGTCATTATATGTTACATAGACCATGGTTTTGGTCAATTGGTATTATATATTATAGTAACAGACCATGTATTTGGTCATTTTATGTTACGTAGACCATGGTTTTGGTCATTTGATATAATTATAGTAACAGACCATGTATTTGGTCATTATATGTTACGTAGACCATGGTTTTGGTCATTTGATATTATTATAGTAACAGACCATGTATTTGGTCATTATATGTTACGTAGACCATGGTTTTGGTCGTTTTATATTATATATTATAGTAACAGACCATGTATTTGGTCATTATATGTTAAAAAAAATGTACGTAGACCATGGTTTTGGTCATTTGATATTATTATAGTAACAGACCATGTATTTGGTCATTATATGTTACGTAGACCATGGTTTTGGTCATTTGATATTATTATAGTAACAGACCATGTATTTGGTCATTATATGTTACGTAGAGACCATGGTTTTGGTCGTTTGATATTATTATAGTAACAGACTATGTATTTGGTGATTATATGTTACGTAGACCATGGTTTTGGTCAATAGATATTACTTTTAGACCATGTATTTTGTCAATAGATATTGCTTTTAGACCATGTATTTGGTCAATAGATATTAGTAACAGACCATGGTTTTGGTCATTAATTGTTTAGTTTAGACCATGGTTTTGGTCATTTATATTATATATTATAGGAACAGACCATGGTTTTGGTCATTATATGTTACGTAGAACATGGTTTCGGTCAATAAATTTTAGAACAGACAATGTATTTGGTCATTATATGTTATGTATAGACCATGCTTTTGGTCATTTGAATGATGTAACAAACCATGATTTAGGTCATTATATGTCACATACGACCATGGTTTTGGTCATAAGATATTTGTAAAAGACCATGTATTTGGTCATTAAGTATGTGTTACAGAGATCATGTATTTGGTTAACAGATGTTGATAACAGATCATGTATTTGGTTTATATATTATTTACAGACCATGTATTTGGTCAAAAGCTGTTGGTAACAAACCATGATTTTGGTCAATATATATCATGTATATTACTTTAAGACCATGTATTTGGTCAATAGAGTTAATAACAGACCCTTAATTTGGTCAATATATATAACTTTTAGACCTTATTTTGGTCAATAGAATATAATTTTAAGTTATATAAATTATGTGTATGTATTTTTTGTTCAATAGAATATGATTAAATGTATATTAAGTTTATGTGACCATACATTTGTGTATAGAATATGATTTTTAAAATCAAACATGACCAGTTTACTTTAACCTGGTATTGTTCATTAGAATATGATTTTTAGATTTATACATTTTAGGTAGACATTGCATTTGTTCAATATATTACGATGTTTAGATACAAGCATGACCTTTTTATGTGAATCATGTTTTGTTTAATAGAAAATGAATTTAAGATATCTATACATTTTATGTAAACCATTTTTTTATTTAAAGAGTGTACAATTTATGTAGACAATGTATTTGTTAAATAGTATTTATATTTTATATGTAAACATCAATACAATGATTTTTAGATATATAGTAATAATATACATTGTACATATACATTTGATGTAAACCATGTATTTGTTGATTTTGTTCAATAGATGGTTTTTTTTAGACCATGTATTTAGTTAATAGATGAACTACAATAAAATACCATATATTTATTGATAGACTTTACTTTTCATAGAACATGTATTTGGTCAAATAAAGTTGATGCTCAGTTATGCATTCAATATAAACCCTGTATTTGGTCAACAGAATTTGATGTTTGCATACATTTTTTAAAATGAACCTTTTCTTATAAACCATATTTTTGGTTAGTAGAATTTCATTTTCAGATATACATAACACATATATTTGATCATACATGTTTCATATGGACAATAGATCTAAATATAAGGAATATAGCTTTAAAAATTTGTACAGCTGAGAGATGCTGGTCTGAGTTACAGTTATGCTGCAATGATAAAATGCTTTAAAAGAGACTCCAATAGACAATGTTTTGACATTTCTAATATAATTACCTGCATGGGCCGGTAGTTAGTTTAAAAACTTTTTGTTTTTGTTTTCAAAAGTTCTACTTAAAGTAAGCCTTTCATAAAAATTATTTTTATGCACAAAATATGAATGTGTCATAGCAGTAGGATATCATGCTAGTTTAACTAAACTGAAGGACGCCTCCGGGTGCGGGAATTTCTCGCTACATTGAAGACCTGTTGGTGACCTTCTGCTGTTGTTTTTTATTTGGTCGGGTTGTTGTCTCTTTGACACATTCCCCATTTCCATTCTCAATTTTATTTTTTACAGAGTTTGTCTTTAGTGCCGTGTGGAGGCAGTAGAGTGCCTCCCCGTGCTTCAGGTTTATGCTCTTATAATATACTAGATTATGGAGTGTGTGTCCGAGCGAGAACTGCTTTAGTTCATTACTTTAGGAATATTTATCAAAAAGCAGTATTACAATATTCAGCCCCATTCAACTATTTAGTCAGCCATCAGTCCTACCCTGATATACACTATCTTTTTCGGGAAATTTATACTGATAGCGTTTGACATTTTCAGCTAACAAATTTATCAATTTTACATAACTTAAATTATTGTATGCTGATTCATATTCTGGACGCCAATCTTTGCTCCTTTATTATGTAATTCACTAACAAAACAATTATGAAGCTTAGAAATGAGGGCCCTCATGGGGTTTTTGATTATGTGATTACTTGGCCGTTTTTTTAATGATTATTTGATTATTAAGCCAAATATTTCATGATTATTTGATTACCTAGGACTGTATTTTTAGTTTATGATTATTTGATTACTAAAGATAAGCAAGTATTTAATGATTATGTGATTATATTGGCAAAAAAATGGTGATTATGTGATTACTAGGACCCCCCCATGAGGGGCCTCAGAAATGGAAAAATACTAAATACTAAACTTGTTCAAAGGGTATCTACACGTCTCAATCTTCAAAATCGGTTATCTAAAAATACTACCATCGCTAACATTTTTAACAATAAAAATCGTGGCTACCCTTCTATCGATAAGTGTCATGCCAAAAAATGACTTACATGTCCCCGTCTTTCCACCAACAATACGGTAAGGTCCACGTTTAATGGTCGCACATTTTCTTTAAATTTTGAAACTGATATAACTTGAAAAACAAACAGTATTATTTATTTACTCACATGAAACAAACCGGGGTGTGGTATTCAGTACGCAGGAGAAACTGGACGATATTTATCTAAACGCACTCAAGAACATCTGTATCGTTTTAAAAGACCAAATAAATTCAAAAGTATCATTTATCAACACCTTAAGAAGCACAGCCATCCTTTTAAATATTTAGCAGTTCAACCTTTAGAAGTAGTAAATAAGCAGCCTGGTGAATCGCATTCAAAGTTTGTACGATCACGGAAAATAATTGAATTAAATTGGATTAA
The DNA here is from genome assembly GCF_963676685.1 of Mytilus edulis. Classification (NCBI taxonomy): domain Eukaryota; kingdom Metazoa; phylum Mollusca; class Bivalvia; order Mytilida; family Mytilidae; genus Mytilus; species Mytilus edulis. The sequence continues at coordinate 49,116,471 of NC_092351.1, read as the reverse complement.
AAAATTACAGACAGTTTACCCTCTCGGTCTAAATGATAATATCATGGGAATTGGTAATATATCTAGAACCAATTCCGTTAACATTTTGGATATAGTCGTAGAACAAATCGCAATCAAAGAAAATTTCGGGCCAATCATACCAATATTTCGGACCTAATTTCTATTTCAAAAAACAACGGCAGACATTATCTGTTAACAAAACTCTGTTCGTTACCGGTTAATAAGTTAAATAAAATTTTGGAGGATTGCAACACAATTTCATATAGCAGTCCTAAGTATGAAATTGTTCAAATTATTATGGCATATTGTTATTCTAAATTATTTCCCAAAATTGATCGCCCTGAAGATCATAAAAAGCATTTTATTAAAATTAAGTATGTCAATAAAGGCTTTGATTTTGTAAATATTGCCGGTATATTTAACGGCCATTCTGTTAAAGAACAAATTCCTGGATATTTTGACAATACTGAGCTACCTCTTATTTGTTATATTTACAAGAAATCTACCCGGAAATTTGTGTTTAATTATAGTCAATTGTGTAAAGATGTTAATATCAGTGAAAATACACCTACTTCATGTAATTGCAGTAATTCCGAATATATTTATGGACCCATTTCCCATGTTATAACAGGAGATCTTAACATCGTTCAAGACCGAGAGTTAAAATCATTCCTCAGTAAAGGACCTAAATATCGTCCCCCGTCAATTATTAATTGGAATGAGTGTCGTAATATCATCCACGACTCACTCCATACTTACTGTATAAAATGGATAAAACGGGAAAAAGCTGACAAAAACTCTTTGGACTCTTTTTTTAATTCAGTAATGAAGATAGTTGATATACGTATTCAACATTTTAAAGAACATTTTACTATTAACAATAACCAAAATAAACCTATTTCTCGTATCAAACATAAACTAAAAGAATTAGCCAAGGAATTTGTTTTTGTCCCGGCCGATAAAGCTGCTAATAATATTATTATTGTTTGACGTAAATTTTACATTGAGGTTCTGAAAAAGGAAATCACCAATTCACCAACATTCCAACTGACTCCATTTTCAGAAAACGAAATCTGTAACAAACATAAACTTTTAGCCACCGCTTTACAAGCAGAGCCAAATACAATGAAAGTCCCAACAATGTATTGGCTTCCGAAGCTACACAAAACCCCTTACAAATATAGATTTATTTCGTCTTCAAGCCATTGTTCAACTACTAAATTGTCTATTCTTCTTACCAGCACACTTGGTACAATTAAAAACCTTATAATAAATTGTTCAAATAAGGCCTTCGAAAATAGTGGAATAAATTACTTTTGGAGTGTCAAGAACTCGTTGGAAGTACTTGATAAATTGCATGCTTATATTGGTGATTTTGAATCTATTCAAAGTTTTGATTTTTTCTACCCTGTATACCACATGGCCTCACATTCTCATTAAGAAAAAATTCACACACCTAATTAAATGGGCATTCAAAAAACCAGAATGTGAATATATATGTTCAAACTCTTTTAAGTCATTTTTTAGTAGCAATAAACAAAAAAACTATGTTAATTGGACATGCTTTGATACTATATATGCCCTTGAATTTTTACTAGATAACATTTTTGTTCGCTTTGGGGATTCCGTATATCGTCAGATTATCGGAATTCCAATGGGGACTAACTGTGCACCACTTATTGCGGACCTCTTTTTGTATTGTTATGAGTTACAATTTATGACAAAAATAAGCAAAGACCCATCAAAACAACATCTGATAAACAAATTTAATAATACTTTTAGATATTTGGATGATATTTTGGCTCTCAATAATGACGACTTCAGTATGTATATTAATGAAATTTATCCTGCTGAACTTACTTTAAATAAAGCTAATACTAACAATGACCACTGCCCTTTCCTCGATCTTGATATCTATATCACTAACGGAAAGCTGAATACTAAAATTTATAATAAAAGGGATGATTTTTCATTTCCTATCGTTAATTATCCGTTTTTAGATGGTGACGTTCCCTTGTCACCATCTTACGGTGTTTATATATCTCAACTTGTACGATTCGCTCGTGTATGTAACAATGTTTTAGATTTTAACGAGAGAAATTTATGTATTACTGAAAAATTATTACACCAGGGTTTTCGATATCACAAACTAGTCAAAACATTTACTAAATTTTATCATCGGTATAAAGACATCATTCGTAAATGTAGCTCAACATGCAGACTTCTTATACATTCAGGTATTTCACATCCAATTTTTTATGGAAATATTCTTTATAAAGCACAAAGGTGTCAGTATTCACCTCAGAAACTTAAAAAACCTTTGAATAGACTTATTAAGAAGGGATATAATTACGATACTGTTGTCAAGTCATTAAAGATTGCATATTTTGGCGTTAATATTGAGTCACTGATAAGGTCTTTGCGTCGGAACTAAACACATTTATTCTAAAAACAGTTGTTGGCATGACACGGGTTATGTTCTTCTCATATAAGTTATGATGGTATGATACTAAACCCCTAACGGGAAGGATTGTGCCTGATGTACATATGATGAAATCGTAATCTTTCAGTCAGTTTAATTGAAGTCTGGAGCTGGCATGTCAGTTAACTGCTAGTAGTCTGTTGTTATTTATGTATTATTGTCATTTTGTTTATTTTCTTTGGTTACATCTTCTGACATCAGACTCAGACTTCTCTTGAACTGAATTTTAATGTGCGTATTGTTATGCGTTTACTTTTCTACATTGGTTAGAGGTATAGGGGGAGGGTTGAGATCTCACAAACATGTTTAACCCCGCCGCATTTTTGCGCCTGTCCCAAGTCAGGAGCCTCTGACCTTTGTTAGTCTTGTATTATTTTAATTTTAGTTTCTTGTGTACAATTTGGAAATTAGTATGGCGTTCATTATCACTGAACTAGTATATATTTGTTTAGGGGCCAGCTGAAGGACGCCTCCGGGTGCGGGAATTTCTCGCTACATTGAAGACCTGTTGGTGACCTTCTGCTGTTGTTTTTTATTTGGTCGGGTTGTTGTCTCTTTGACACATTCCCCATTTCCATTCTCAATTTTATTAACTGCTTGGGCCGTTAAGTCATTATTACAAAATGAATGCTTGATTTAATCTCTCATTCAGATATTTGCTTATATGTCTTGCTCATTTAGTTGTTTTGTTTAGGTGAAAACAGTCTTTTATTGAAGTTTGATATTGTAATATATATATATAATCACTGAAAAGATTGTTGACAAGGACATTGTCTCATTGTTATTTTGCAGAACTTGCTTGGGCTGGTACTGTATTGCAACTTATTTATAGGTTTTTCAAATATTCTTAATCACATTCAGTATTTTCACTGTTAGTTACAACCATAGATTGAGCTTGAACTAATATAGCTAATATGAGAAATTGAACATCATGTGAAGGCATAAATAACTTGTTAAACATCAAATATGACGAACAGTTCTGAATTTTGCCAAGTGCTTGGCCTTTGTGGGGTAGGAAAGATTTATTTTATTGCATCTTTCCTGGTGGCTTAGTTGACCCCTTCCTAGGCCAAGCTATTGTATTCTGTATTATTTTATTATCGTTTTATGTTTTGCATTCATTATTATCAGAGACATATAATACATTATATGTCTCTGTTATTATCTTGTTGGAAAATGTATATGTATATATTATATATTGTTTATTTTTGTATGAGAAACATTTTTACTCTGAATAAGTAAAAATATTGCAATTCAACTTCTTGTTTCTCTTTTCATTTATGCATTGCCCAAATGGTCCAATAAATGTTAAATACATGAGATACTCGCCGATTCATTCAAGTGAAAGGTAAACCTCTCGTTGTTTGTTTGGGTTGAAGGAGGAAAGCATAAATATATATATTAAGGATGATGAAATGAAAATGATAAATGCATATATATCTTTTTGTACATGCCCAACACTTAAGTATCAAGAGAGCGTAACCACTATAAAGACACACTTGTCTTTTTACGAGTAAACAAATACCTGCTCTTACTCATGAATGCATCATGCTTGGTGGAGAAGCCGAAATAAAATACAGTCTTAAAGTCATTCGATCAGAGGGGTCCAACAAAATCATTGAAACCATATTCGAGGCTATCCTGCTACCAGTCAATGCCATATACATTGTACTAGTATATAATTATGAATATAAAATGGGTTTTTTAGTCGTGGTCTAGCGGGACGGCTGCAGTGCAGGCGATTTGGTGTCACGATATCACAGTAGCATGGGTTCGAATCCCGGCGAGGGAAAAACCAAAAATTTGCGAAAGCAAATTTACAGATCTAACATTGTTGGGTTGATGTTTAGACGAGTTGTATATACATTATGTACACAGCCATGTATCACCATCATTGATGGCGATCCGATGGATACATCTGTTGTAGGGTTGTCACTGACTCAGACGTACTTATAAATATAATTATTTTCTGTGACTGTATCTTACATTCATTTGTAGGATCCTTTACTATAGATAATTTAGCTGATCTGTAACAATAACATCTTCATGCCTTATATATCATGTACTGCAGTACGCCGCTAGATTAAAACTGACGTGGAAAGGTAACACACGGCCAGCGAAAGCTCTTTTTTGAGAGCCCAGGTGGTCGTGTGGTCTAGCGGGACGGCTGCAGTGCAGGCGATTTGGTGTCACGATATCACAGTAGCATGGGTTCGAATCCCGGCGAGGGAAAAACCAAAAATTTGCAAAAGCAAATTTACAGATCTAACATTGTTGGGTTGATGTTTAGACGAGTTGTATATACATTATGTACACAGCCATGTATCACCATCATTGATGGCGATCCGATGGATACATCTGTTGTAGGGTTGTCACTGACTCAGACGTACTTATAAATATAATTATTTTCTGTGACTGTATCTTACATTCATTTGTAGGATCCTTTACTATAGATAATTTAGCTGATCTGTAACAATAACATCTTCATGCCTTATATATCATGTACTGCAGTACGCCGCTAGATTAAAACTGACGTGGAAAGGTAACACACGGCCAGCGAAAGCTCTTTTTTGAGAGCCCAGGTGGTCGTGTGGTCTAGCGGGACGGCTGCAGTGCAGGCGATTTGGTGTCACGATATCACAGTAGCATGGGTTCGAATCCCGGCGAGGGAAAAACCAAAAATTTGCGAAAGCAAATTTACAGATCTAACATTGTTGGGTTGATGTTTAGACGAGTTGTATATATATAGATATATATATACAACTCGTCTAAACATCAACCCAACAATACAACTCGTCTAAACATCAACCCAACAATGTTAGATCTTCCCTCGCCGGGATTCGAACCCATGCTACTGTGATATCGTGACACCAAATCGCCTGCACTGCAGCCGTCCCGCTAGACCACACGACCACCTGGGCTCTCATATATATAAATATAAGTACGTCTGAGTCAGTGACAACCCTACAACAGATGTATCCATCGGATCGCCATCAATGATGGTGATACATGGCTGTGTACATAATGTATATACAACTCGTCTAAACATCAACCCAACAATGGTAGATCTGTAAATTTGCGAAAGCAAATTTACAGATCTAACATTGTTGGGTTGATGTTTAGACGAGTTGAATATATATATATATATATATCGTATATTTTGAGAGCCCAGGTGGTCGTGTTGTCTAGCGGGACGGCTGCAGTGCAGGCGATTTGGTGTCACGATATCACAGTAGCATGGGTTCGAATCCCGGCGAGGGAAGAACCTAAAATTTGCGAAAGCAAATTTACAGATCTAACATTGTTGGGTTGATGTTTAGACGAATTATATATATATATATATATATACAACTCATCTAAACATCAACCCAACATATATATATATATATATATATACTCCCAAAGCGAGACAAAAATTCAAACTAAAATTTTTCGCTAACTCAATCAATTTATGTGATAGCTTTACAATCCACTTCTTATTGGATGAGTATGAGTAAAAGAAAATTCCCGTAAAGACTGAAGTGACATTATAGTTGTCTCAAAAATGTTACAAGTATGTAAATTTGCATTCTCATCCACTTTTAATCAGAGATACTTGAGAACAAGATATTTTAGGAAATAACTATGTACTATAAACTGATAGTTTACTATCCACAGTTGCCAATGTTTATATGCAGATTATTATTCATCAGTTGCTAATCAAGTACACCTTCCAAATTACGATATATATACTCAATTGGTGTACACATTTATTTCCATACTTTATTATCAATTACAATATTCTTTGTTTTAATGTTCGTTCACTTCTATTTAAAAGAAAAGTGTATATCAACTATTAAAAATTTAAAAACGTACAAGACCTGTTTTATTTATTTTTTTTAATATACACATCCTGTTGTCGTACGTTTTCCCATTTGAAAAAAAAATCGGAGATCGTAAATTAAGGAGATTATCTGCAGAAGAAGCGAACGTTTGAAATGATGCTTAATAAAGTATGATGCAATCCCAGTTATCAACTTCAACGGAGACTCATTCTGATTAACACTTTGAGTTCAATTTTTCTAAAATTGCTAAAAAAAAAATTATTTAAAAATAAACACACATGAAAATTAAATATTTATAATGAAACATTAAAAAAACGAAAAGAAGAAGGGACACCAATCTAATTACGACAAACAAAAGCAATAAGATATCAAATAATAAAAGGTTCATTAAATTTTGCAAAGTATATCGGAAAAACAAAGTCATGGTCAAAAGCATGAAAGACAACTCAAATGAATCGTATGGTAGGTAAAATTTAAGATACGTATATAAACGTGGTCTTATGACAGTGAAGTTTAGGCGGGAATCTCAATAGTCACGTGATATATAAAAATCATGATTTCTTTTGTTTTTCATCATCTTAGAAATACTTGATATTGATAAAATTTCTTATGAATGGGTTTACTAATTTAGAAGTACAATGTACTTAGTTAAAACTTGAGTGACGCATTTAACAAAATTAATTGTTAAAGCAATAACCGGTCCCGTTACGTGCGTACGTCGAGTTAGGTACGTATGTCATTTTATTGGAATCTCTATTAACATATTTACATTTGTTTATAGATATATCAAATACCGGTACCTTTTCCCGGCCTCGTTAATATTAGTATAGAACATCTACTATGGTTAATTATGTTAGTACACAAATTTTCAATAATCCGGATATAATTCATGTCTTCGCCTTAATGATTTTCTATACTAGTTTCTTTGTTTACAAAGAAGGTAGATAACACGTGTAGTGCTTAAATGGAATATACATTAATCTGTTAATTAGTGCTTTATTCAAGGAAATTTCCAAAATATTTGTTTTGAAAGGATTATTGATATGCCGTTATCTTTTTCTGTTGTGAATATTTGTTTGAAATGCAAATGCGTTTTACAAAATCTAACTACACTGTCTACAGTAAAATCGGATGCTATTTTATCAGTTGACGGTAATTTTCATTTTCTGAGTGTTCTAATGTCAGATTATAGATTGTTATTTCTTGGATAACGTTAAACTAGTAAAACAAAATATGAGTGGACCACAACAAAAATGAATAATATATAGTACAAGTAATAACCATGAAAACATAACAAATATATATAAAAACAACTGTTGACTGTTGTATGAAAATACAGTCAAATTTGAACTCACAATTGATAAACACTATAATTTACATGTATACTCAAACAGGTAGTTATACCTGTGCAGTGTTTGAAGAAAAATTACAGTATAATCTCAATATTTCAAATATTTACATGTATATACATATGATAAACAGGTAATTATACCTGTGCAATGTTTGAAGAAAATTACAGTACTGATAATCTCTGTATTTGGGTGAGATATTATTTTTCCAGTCATCATTCATAATGTCCTAGTCAGACATTCAGTACATTAAATTGCTTTAATAGTCTGTCAATTTTATATCCTAAAAAGTTTCTTATTTCAATAAAAGTTCTGATCTCTTGTCTTAATATTTTGAGTGGTTGTATAACTTTTATTTTTTTGTCAGACATATAGTATACTTTATATATTGTGTAACTGATAATAGTTAAAAGTAAATTTAGTTCATAGTACTCTTTATCATGTACTTTATATCCCAAAGCTATGCTTTTTAGACTAATAACATGTCTTCCAATATTTAATTTCTTAAGAATTTGTTGTACTTTTCCCAAGAATAATTCAAAATATGAACATTTGAGGAAGAAGTGTTCATAATTCTCTATTTGTTTACAGTGTAAGCAGGTATCTGTTTCTACTATATGCCATTGTTTTAATAATTGATTACAGGGAAGTATATGATGAAGTAGTTTCGATCTAAATATTTTATATCTATTATCATCTAAATATGTAAAAATAAATTTTAATGTTTCATATGCTAGATTAGTATTTTCTAGTGTAAAATATGATTTCCATTTTAAAAAGCCAATAGGTTTTTGCATTTCCTTTGCTTCAAGTAAGAAGTTATAAATATCATGGTTATTTAGGGTTTGAATAGGTTTTTTGTTTATGATGTTCAGATTTTCTTTTGTGTTTATATTGACTTGTGTATGTTTAGAAGGTGAGTTTTTGATGATATTGGTCCACTGTTTTGGAATAGCTTTCTTCAGTTTTGTAAGCTCAGCTATCAAGTTTTCCTTATTTTTTAGTTTACTTAGTATGATGTCTGAGGATATATTTCCATCTTTATCTAATAAATCATTTATAACCAGAATGTTGCTTTGTATTCAGTTTTTAAACAGTAAACATTTATTGTTGATGTTAATATCCAAACATTGTAGGTTTTCGTATAGTTTTTTCTTTTGCTTTTATCCAGGTCTTTATTAACTGCATATAAAACTCTGGGATTTGTTTTATAATATCTTTTTCAATTATATTCATATTGGCTATATTCATCTTAAATATTAAAAAATCATCTCCTAACTTATTCAAAAACTATTTTGGAATTATCTTCCAATTTTGCTCATCATTTTCTTCAAACAATAATTGTTTTATCCATTTTAGTTGAATTGTTGAAATATAGGTATCTATACAAATCATTTTTAATCCCCCTTCCGTATAATTTTGTGACAAATTATCTCTTTTAATCATAACTCTTTTCCCATTCCATATATAGTTATATATCATAGTTTTAATGTTTTGTATAAAATCTTTTGGTAATATCATATTGCTTGCTATATATGTTATATTTGGCAGTATTAGAGAATTGACTACAGTTATTCTTCCTAGCATACTTAGCTTTCTTTTTGACCACATGTTTATAATTTTTTCAATTCTATCAGCTTGTTTTTGACAATTAAGTTTTTTACAGTTTTCTTTATTATAGCCAAAATCAATGCCCAAACTTTTTATAGGTTCTTTCTTCCAATTGATTCTTTCGAATTTATCTTTAGTATGTTAAGTCTGCCTAGCCAAATTCCTTCAGTTTTAGTTCTATTTAATTTCAATCCTGAGAATGAGCCAAATGTTTCTATTAAGTTCATGACTAAAGATATTTCCTTTTGGATTTTAAAAATAAGGTTGTGTCGTCAGCCAATTGACATATTTTTATACTACAGTCTTTTCCATTTAATTTTATTTGGAACCCTTTGATATTTTTCTCAGATCTAATTCTGCATGCTAATACCTCCACCGCTAGTACAAAAATCAAAGCGGACAACGAATATCCTTGTCGAATTCCACGACAGATCTGAAAGGGGTTTGATATCCACCCATTATTTACAATGCACTCTGATATACCATTGTATATAGTCTCAACCCAGTGTATAAAATCTTTTTTAAATCCATTTTTTTTTTAATGTTTGTATCATGAAAAACCATTCAATTGAATCAAAAGCTTTTGAAAAATCTAGAAATAAAATTGCTCCTTCAACATTGAAGTTTTCAGCATAGTCAATGACATCTTGTATTTGTCTTATATTAACACCAATGTATCTATTTTTTTACATAGCCCTTCTGGTCGGCATTAACAATATTGGGTAGAACTTTTTTTAGTCTTTGTGCAAGTGTATAAGCAATAATTTTAACATCTACATTTAATAAAGTCATTGGCCTATAGTCATCCAGAGATTTTGGATCATTCTTTTTAAAGATCAATGAAATTGCCCCCTTTTTTTGCGAATTGGTCAAACCTTTCTTGTAATATGACTCATTATATACTTTGGTTTGTATCTTTTGAATTTGGGGCCAAAATTTTCTATAGAATTCTACATTAAGTCCATCTAAACCTGGTGCTTTATTAAGTTTTATTTTAAACACTGCTTCTGTAATTTATTCTGATGTCACTACCCCTTCTAAACTATTACTATCTTTATCTGAGAGTTTTTTTTTTCTATTTTAGTTTTTGAATATACTCTTTAGTATGTAATTTATCTGGATTTGATGATTTATATAGTTTTTCATAATATTTTACTTCCTCTTTTAAAATTTCTGTTTGATCTGTTATAGTATTGCCTTTATTGTCATACAATTCTTTTATAGTTTTATTTATTTGTCTTGATTTTTTTCTAAATTCAAGAAAAAAGCAGTATTTTTTTCACCTTCTTCTATCCATTTAGCTCTTGACCTTATTTCAAGGTATGATTGATCTAAATGTTCAGATATATTATTTATTTGCGAAAGTAGTTCAGAATTATAAGTACTTTCACTTTGGTCTAATTTAGTATTTAGCTTATTAAGGTAGTTTTCATAAGAGTGAATTTTATCTCTTTTTTGTTTTGCTTTTCGTTTGCAAAAATCTAGACTGATGTCCCGAACTTCAGATTTAAAGTTATCCCACAATATACCTAAATTTTCTGTCGTTTTTTCCTTTTTTTCATAATATTTTATTAGTTTTTCTATATTACAACAGTAGTCCCTATCATTCAGTATTGATGAATTTAATTTCCAGTATCATTTTCCTTTGTTTACTTTTTGAGTTCTGATTTTTAATGAAATACCGTTATGGTCTGTTGATTTTAATATAATAGGCCTTATATCTGCTTTGACTATTTGTGACTTACATTCTTTAATTACAAGGAAGAAGTCGATTCTAGTTGCTTCTAATCCTGATTTTCTACGCCACGTATATTGAATTTGTGTTGGGTTTATATATCTATGAATTTGAAATATTTTATGAGCGTTTTAAGCCCGTGAACTGGTTTGTCGAATTTGTTGTTTTTTTGTTTTTTTTTACTTATAATTATTTTTTTAGCTAGAATACGAAAACATGATTTCTATCAAGTTTTTCTTTAAATTACCTGTGTACTTTATTGTGGGACCCTCATCTCATCATGAAAATGAATGTCAATTTCAGAAGGACACGAAATTGCTGTTAGCCAATCAAAATAACGTATCATAATGAAACATACATGCAATGTCATTATTAAAGCATCTGCTTCACTGATCATTGCTGAATTTACATTGAAAAATCTTCAAGGTTTTAAGCATAATTGACATATGATAGACAGAAACTCAAAGGCATAATATGTGTCTTTTTAAGGAATAGGGTATCAAGGTCTTTAATCTTCTGAAATAGAAGGCTTTATACAACAATTCATGATGTCACTGCCTCCAGATTAACATCAATATGTCTTGCATATGTGAGACAAAATAACTATATGAATTAAGGTTTTTTTTATCCTACTTTGAACTTTTGATGTCGTCCCTAAGGGAACAATAAAACAGATGAAGACGGTCTTATTAATCAAAAATAAGAGACATGCTTTATAACAAGTCTATAAGAAATAAAGTTAGAGAAACAAAAAAATGAAACACTAAATGTCTAACATTGCTATTTGCTATAAAAATTTATTTAAAAAAAAAAGATCATGAAATGTGCACTGCATTTTTTAAACCAAAGCACATTTAAGTAAAAACTGCTATCTTATCACCACATGGAAGAGGACAAAAATAGTTTTTTTTTACTTCACTTGATCTTCAAAAGATGCTCGATCATTTGATCATATTGTGTTCATGTCTTGTAAATCCTTATTTCATTGTTAGCAGAAATATCTACCTGACGGTAAATTCTGTTCTGTTCCTTTCAATCTCAACCAAATTTTTGTTTAACTCATCATTAATCTGTTTATTCTGCTGAAGGTGTTTTTTCTTTTTCCTGTAATTTCTTTTTTAATTTATTAATTTGTTCTTCAGCATGTTCCTTTTGCATTTGTAAACGTTGGTTTAACTGTTCTTTCTCACACTGAAGTTTGTCATTTTCAAGTTCACGTTCTAATAAAGTGCTTTTTACAGCAATTTTGTCCTCCCTACAATTATTTAACATCATTTTTGTTTCTTTTGTAGCTTGTTCAGCCTCATTGAGTGCATTCTGGAGTTGTATTAATCTGTAAATTAATATTGCATTTTAATAATAAGTGAGATAAGCATAAACATAAATAAAACTGTGGGCATTCTTAAATAAAAGTATATGTATCAATGTGACACAGATGATGCCCCTGCTTGTATATAATGTTATAAAGGGACAGAACTCAAGAATGGTAAAAATGGCAATTCCCAAATTTTCTACTTCTATTCTTTTTATAATTGTATTGTACATTGTATAACTATATGCATAAAAGAGGGACGAAAGACACCAAAGGGACAGTTAAACTCATAAATCTAAAACAAACTGACAACGCCATGGCTAAAAAGGAAAAAAGACAAACAAACAACAGCATACATGACACAACATAGAAAACTAAAGAATAAACAACACGAACCCCACCAAAAACTAGGGGTGATCTCAGGTGCTCCGGAAGGGTAAGCAGATCCTGCTTCACATGTGGCACCCGTCGTATTGCTCATGTGATAACAAATCCGTTAAATAGTCTAATTCGGTAGGTCACATTCACGAAAGGGAAGGGGATTGTAGTTACGACGTAAGGAACCTATCCGATATCATTTGTGAAACGGTTATTCCATAACGGTCAACCAACTCGTGATGGCGTCCGTAAAATTTACGAAGGGATGATTTCAGCTTCACCATTTGGAACTCTTGGTTTAATAGCTTTCTTGTGAGCAGCAACCCTCTATCAAGAAAATCATGATAGGAAATGCAAGCACGGGAATATCGTATCAATTGGGAGATATATACCCCGTATGTAGGTGCTGCTGGAATATTGGTACTTAGAAATGGAAAGTTCACAATTGGAAAGCTGAAATCATTTCTTTTGTCGTAAAGTTTTGTTTTCAACTGACCTTCATTGTCAATTTCTAGATGTAAGTCAAGATATGAGGCCGACTTAACTGTATCTGTAGTATCCTTTATCTCTAGCTCGATGGGATAGATGCGTTCCACATAGTCACCAAATTTTGAATTATTTAGTGAAAGAACATCATCTATATAGCGGAAAGTAGAGTTAAAGGATATTGCTTACTTCATATCTTTCTCCTAAGAAGTTCCTGCATGAAGTTAGCCTCATAAAAATAAAGAAACAAGTCGGCAAGTAGAGGGGCACAGTTTGTTCCCATTGGAATGCCGACAGTCTGTTGAAAAACACGTAACAAATATGTTGTCAATCAAGAAATCAAGCATCTTGATAATATCAGTTTCAGAGAATTTTTTGTTTGAATTAGAGTGATCCTTTACAAAGTAGGACTTATCCCTCCTTAAGACAAGATATTTGTATCTACGTTGGCCATTCTTTTTTATGAAGCAAAGCAATACCAACTCTTTCAATTTGTCTCTTAGTTTGGAATGTGGAATACTTGTGTAAAGAGTAGAAAAGTCAAATGTTTTAATACTATTACAAGATGAAAGAGTGTTAGATTGTATGTACTCTAAAAGATCTTTGGAATTTTTAAGTATCCACATCTGATTCACGTCCCCTCTAGAATAGGCAGTTTCACAATAACTTTGAAGCCCGTCTTTGATTGCTGATAAAATAGATGTTAATAATTTAGAAAGAGGTTTCGTGGAGCACTTGGAAGACCCAGCAATATACCGTTGTTTGTAAGGACACTTATGTAGTTTAGGTATCCAATACAGTGATGGAAGATCCAGTTCTTCATCTTTGGTTGAAATTCCAAAGGAACACAGAACAGTCCTATGATGATCCAGGATTTCCTCTTTGGTAAGTGTCGTGAGGGTACATGTTGAGTTTCCAAGTGAATTGTCAACACCTAATTCGTTTATCAAGCAGTTAGTGTAATGAGTTTTACACACAAAACGATGTTGTTTGGGGCTTTATCTGCGGGGACAACAACATATTTGTCATGGAGGTAGGATAGGTGTTTTGCAACATTTGGGTCTTTAAAGATTGACGTAGCATGGGCATTGATAGACCGATTCAGTTTCTTAATTCTGATTTGTATCAACGACCTCACTGACCTAATCCATTCGGAAAGAGTGTCTACGTCTTCCTTCTCGCGCTTAGCCCATTGCCTGGCATAATCCTCAACTGAATCCATCAAGTGAGATGTAAATAAAATATTGAACTAAATTGAATTGTTAGGCTTACCCCTAATTTTAATTCAAAGCAATAGGGAACCATAATTTAGAGTTTCATATTTGTTTTTCGTTCATTGTTTTATATAAATAAGGCAATTAGTTTTCTCGTTTGAGTTGTTTTACATTGTCGTATTGGGGCCTTTTATAGCTGACTATGCGGTATGGGCTTTGCTTATTTTTTTAAGGCCGTACCTATAGTTGTTAATGTCTGTGTCATTTTGGTCTCTTGTGGACAGTTGTCTCATTGGCAAACATACCACATCTTCTTTTTATATTAACATTACAACTTATCGCTGTCAAGCTGGTCACTAAATAGGAAATCACTTTGCTTAGTATTAATTGAAAAAAGTATAATGAAACTTTTTATGACCATTCAACATATTAAAAAGTGATAGGATCAGCAAATAAAAAGAAGGTGTCTGACTGGTCAGAAAAAGTCTCACATATTACAAATCATCTGCTGACCAAATATGATTTCATTTCAGTTCTGAAATTTGGTGGAAATACTTGTTGGATAAAAAGACAGACACAAAAACAAGGTGATTTTGGTCCTTAGTCCTAGAGTGGGGTATCATCAACATAAGATTCATCCAAATAAAATTTCTTTCACTATTCAAAAGTTAATATATTTCTAGATAGTATTATGCATATTGATTTATTATTAATAATTACAGTTATAACTACATGCTAAAAGTTTAAACACATGAAGCCTGCTCTCACAATGACATCAATTCATGCAGTAAAAAAACCAATTCCACAAAAAATTATAACAAACAAATTAAAACAATCTTCTGTATATCAAGCTCAGCCATCTTTCTCCTAAATAAATGTAAATTAGACATTCATCACTTAACAATCATTCATGACTAAAAAGTACTTAAAATGTGTTGCTCTTTCTATTTTTAATCAGAAAAGCCAATTTCTTCCTTTTCAATGCAAACAATTCATATTTATAAAGTACACTATCTTCACAAAGGTCAATGGCGGATCCAAAACTTTTCATAGGGGGGTGTCTGCTAACTGACCTAAGGGGGGCCTGCTCCAATCATGCTTCAGTGATTCCCTATATTATCAACCACCTATGAAGGTACCCTTTTCAAACATTTAAATAATAGATGATCTTTACACATACACAGTTTTTTCACAATTAGTTAAAACAGTACAACAATAATTAAAGACAAACCTTTTCTGAATTTCTAAGATAAGTTTTTTCTGATTCTTTATTGTGATTTCCAAACTTTTAGTTGTTAAACATGAAGTTTCATCTGGCTCTGCATTCCTAATCCTGTAAAATTTGAAAAATGATTTAAAACTAAGCATCATATCAAAGTAATTTTATTCCTGATTGTCCAACAGGCAGTTAAGCTTTAATATAATTATAAAAGACACATATCTTTTGCTGAAGCCCTTATGTTGACATTTATAATAACGATCATTTTGGCATACCAGCTAAAACAACTTGCACATATATATATCTCAATATAAGGTGAGGACAGAAATCTATTGTCCTGATATTTTTTTTACACATATACGTTTTGTTTGACTGTAATTTGTTGTATGCAAATATATGTATAGTGAATATATATATATATATATATTTGAGATTTTAGTACACTTGTTGATTTATGGTGGCAGGTTGGTAGTAAACATGAGTAGCAATCTTTTTATAAAGTAATAAAAAAACATTTTAATAACAATTTCTTCACATCTGTACAAACATCTTAAACATGCACATATACAAGACATTTCCTGCTGTTCCTAAACAGAAGGCTATACAGACAGGAGGGGAAGAAGTAGTTCTTACAACAAAATTATTTTCATTTACCTGTGTTTATTTTTATTGCAAATGGCTGAATTTTTTTCAAGGTTGACGTTTTTGTCTTAAATTGATTATCATTTTAAAACTGTAAAACTTTTACTTTAATTAATCATCCCTAATTTTTATTAACTTTGTATTTGCATTGTATCATAGATCAAAGGTATTCGTTCAGTGTATGTTCATTTGTGTTACTACATCTTTTTTTAAATTGATATTTTATAGCGTGTCTTTTTATGTTGTGAAGTTACACTATTGTTACAGATAAGGGTGAAGGTTTGGTACCATTTTAAACCTGCTGCAATTGTTTGTACTTGTCCTAAGTCAGGAATCTGATATTTAGTAGTTTTTCATTGGTTGATGTGAATCATAAGTGTTTCTAGTTTCTCTTTTTTTTTTATAGATTTTTTTTTTTTTTTTTTTTTTTTAGACAGTGGTTTTCCCTGTTGAATGGTTTTACATTAGTCATTTTAGGGGTCCTTTATAGTTTGCTGTTTGGTGTGAGCCAAGGCTCCGTGTTGAAGACAGTACTTTGACCTATACTGTTTTACTTTTTAAAATTGTGACAAGGATAAAGAGTTTAGCACTCATACCACATCGTCTTATATTTACATATCATCATAAATCACTTACTGTGTTTTCAAACTTTTCACTAGTTCTATAAATTCGTTATTTTCCATTTGTGTCTTCTGTAGTTGACGAGTAAGATCATTCCTCTCTCCTGCTAGACTAATGAGGTATATTAAAAATTATTAATTCACATGACTTATTACACATGTCAGTTTTTGTCAGACATTTCTAATATCAGACATTTCTAATATTGAAAAAGAACAGAGTTGCAATGTCCCCTGCATTGCAAATATTTGATCAGTCCAAGGGCCTTAACAAAAAAAAATATGTTTTCTTTGTAAACTTTTTTTATTGATTTTTAAAGAGAAATATAGGCTTGACAGCAAATGCAATTGATCAGCACTGAATTTCAAACTTGTGCGAGACATTGCTGATATAAACCTATGATAATGATTTCATAAAAATCAAGCAAAAAGTCTATATATGAGAGTGCTAACAAGACCGTACAGACAGTTTGACGGAGAAATCTGGTATTTCTATGTCCACTCACAACACGTCAGGCAGTAAGTAAGTACCCTATCCAACATAAAACATGGAAAAGCTACAAAAATTTTATTTTCAGTAACTTTTACCATAACCTTATATATTGTGACTCAACATGCTCAATAACCATTAGGAATTTCCTCTCATTGTATGTGACCAGTGCACATATATCCAAGTAAGGTTGAACCTAAATTCAGAGAGTAAAAATGAGGTTCTTTACGACTTTCCTTTTTTCCTATTATAGACACACGTTGTTGGTCATTAAGGTGACATGATGCAGTAATTGCTATAAATATAACCCTTAATTAAATACCCCCATCACAAAATAGCTATTACTAACATTGTCAAGTTGTTGCCTGACAGCTAAGATTATTAACCTGATCACTTTTCAAATAAACAACATAGTACTGGACAACTAATATTTTTTTTTTACATTTTTTTCTTAACTGGTTTGCATTTAAGTATTTTTAACAATTGCTGGTTTTACTTATCAATCAAGGAATAAACTATCAAATTGACAGCAGCCCGTGTTATCTGTATCTTAAAATGGGCTTTCAGGCTTTGTTGACGTGTTACCAATGGTTACATTATATGCCTATTTTTCAATCTATCAAGGACCGTAACTCCTGAACGGCAAAATGACAATTGCCAAGATCAAATTTGACCACAATTTATTTATGACGGTAAAAAAAATAATCTTAAAAGCATTGGTCCAACAGATCATAAGTTCTTGCATGGAAATAACATAAATTGCAATTTTAAATTTATCAAGGACAATAACTCCTGAACCATGTGAAGAGTAAAACTAAAAAGTGTAAATCATCAATAACAAACTTGACCTTCATTTTAAATCTTTAACAAAAAATTATAATTTGAAAATCATCGGTAGAAGGGTTCTTTGGTGATTGAACAGAAACAACAAGGTGTAATTTTCAAATATTAATCAATGACCAGAACCCTGACTAGGAAGTGAAAACCATCAATAACAAAATTTGACCTTTATTTTATCATAAGTATAAAAGTACAAATGTATTACAAATTTGAAAAGAATTGGTTGAATGGTTCATAAGTAATTGAACAGAATATGTTGGCAGCCCACTTCTCATAACCTTTATGAAAATTTATTGAAAACATATATTATACAGAGAAACAGCACTTAACAAAAATAAAGTCTACATTTTATTATAAGAACTTTTTTTAGTTGAAATTAGTTATGTTTTTTCAGGTAATAATATACATAGCAAAGCTTAATAAAAAAATTTTTAAAGTTTATGAATGCACTAAAATATCCTAAAAAGTTCAGGGGTATCAACACTTGTTTTTAGAATCTTAGTCAATCCAGTTGAAATATGGTTTGCTAAAGACGAATTTTCATGGCCAAACTTTCTTTGCCTTTAACTCTAAATAAGACACATTCTAAATCTTACTGTGCAAGATGTTTTTCCAATCTGTTCTTGTCTTCTCGTAACATGTCTCTTTCTGCTTTATATCGGTTCAAAAGCTGTTTCTTTGCTTCACAAGTAGGACACACATTTGTCCTCCGGCTACTACAAAAATTAATTTAAGGTAAATAAAAAAAAAATTGTTTACCAAGACATGTTTTGGTTAAATAAATGTCATTTTACTAAAATCTGTAACTGTACATATTATTACCGATATTCATTGTGAAAAGTGTTTTTACAAATTCTAATAATTTATCTATGCATAATTTAGACCTTTGCAATAAAATAGAATACAACTATTTTCAACAGTTTTACACTCAGGAGAAAAAGAATTTATAATCTTTTGTGTTAATTATTAACAAAGAAATTTTAAACAGATTGTAGTGTGGTAAGAAAATAAAGACATTTCTTCCAGTTTGAAACTGGTGGATTCAGGAATTTTAGTACTTTTGTTATTCAAGGGGCAAAATAATAATATTATTCCTTCTCAATTTTTAAAAGAATCATTATGAATTAAAGGAACAACCAATAAAAGATCAGCAATTAAAAAATAGTAGAAATTACATAATTTCTTAAGGATAATTCGAAATCTAAAATATGTATCAATGGTACTAAGGAAATAATTTATTTACAATTTTCAAATCAAGTTTATATGTTCCTTATGGTCTACATTTTTTTCTAGTTGTTGGCATAATTTCTTTTCAGAAAACAATGAGATTGCCTATTTAGTAACTCTGTTACCATAATATTTTTTTTTTTTAATTTTAAAGTCCTTTTTATTTTAGAATCAATTGAATTTTACAAGCAAATAATTATATTTTTTTCCAGTCCCTATATCATAACACTTGCACCAGTTGTATTAGTAAAAGAACAGCATTCCAATGTTTCCCGCTGATGATTTCAGTGGTATAACTCAATTAAAACCAGTTGAATGGCAATAATTTTTCATACTAGTCCCAGACATTGTTGATATATACCGTTGATATAAATTTCATAAAATTATGGATAGTCTCATTTGTGTGAGAGATAGACAGTAGAAATACAGATGGGCACGGAGATGCATGAACTTACAGGCAGACATGCAAATAGACAGATAGTGATGTAAATAACATGCAAACTGTGGATTCGTTTATTTAAAGTATGTCATTTGTTGAACATTTAACTTTGTGGTTCACTTGTACCTAAGAAACCCACACAATTTGGTATCCAAAGAATAATATTGAATCCACAGTACCCCTTTTTGACAATTTGAAAGAAAAAAATTGAATAAAGTCATGTTCTATATTTATATACAAGTTGGAAAATTTAATTACAAAGAGAAAAGCTAAAGCATTTTGTTTTTTCCTTTTACAATATTAGTCATATTCAGTATATTTTACTGATTATATGCAAATAACCACTAGCTTGTTGCTATAGCATTATGGAGCATTTGTGAAATCAAAGTTAATAATTTCAGGGTAAGTTAGATAAGGGATTGGGGAGATGGTTGACCTGGGATTGGTGTCCAAATTAAAGATAAATTTTATGACCCATGCACAGAAGTCTATTGTGGATACCTTCATAACTTGTAAGTTCTCATTGAAAATTAATAAACCTTGCTACAGTTTTCTATGGAATATTTTGAAAAAAGTCCAATTTGAGTGACTAAGCTTAACCCTAAAACAAGAAGTAAACATTTTATGGTCCTATCATCATCAACAAACCTTTTTATAATGAACATTCTTGCAGAAGTATAATCTTTAAACCAGTTAAACTAACACTAATCTGAATTTGTGCAACACTATGGGGGGTAGAAATAAATTGACTTCATGGTAAAGGATATGTGTCTTTTTTCATCAATTTTTTTTTATTGCCTGATTCCCTACTTCACAATTTATCTAGACCATAAAGATACCATGAAGATTCATGGTATTGTTTTGAAAAATATCAATCATGCCATTAATAACTGAATACTTGCTAGATATTGTATTCCATCACATCACTGCTAATGAAAGATTTGCAGTGTGGACAGATGAACAAAACAGTAAATGAGGGATATTAATAAAAATCTATATAAAATGAATATATTTTACATGACATACCTGTCAGTGGTATTCTTTAATTACCGAAATTAATTTATATAATCATTTGCTAGTGATGCATACTGTTTTTCATTTCTATTCAAGGTTTTATAATTTTCATCCAATTTACAAAAAAAAATTCTGAATGAACTCCTCTTACAGTTTACAAGGCAGGCACCTTCTTATTTTGTAAAAAAAATATTATTTGAGCTTTCAAATTCATATACATGTATCAATATACCAATTTGCATTTTCAAAGATAAGCATATTTATAAAAAAGACTATAGGTCACCGTACGGCCTTCAACAATGAGCAAAGCCCATACCGCATAGTCAGCTATAAAAGGCCCCGATATGACAATGTAAAACAATTCAAACGAGAAAACTAACGGCCTTATTTATATAAAAAAAAATGAACGAAATACAAATATGTAACACATAAACAAACGACAACCACTGAATTACAGGCTCCTGACTTGGGACAGGCACATACATAAATAATGTTGCAGGGTTAAACATGTTAGCGGGATCCCAACCCTCCCCTAACCTGGGACAGTGGTATAACAGTTCAAAATTCAAAGCTTATATAAAAGATGAAGAGCTATAATCCAAAAGGTCCAAAAAGTATAGCCAAATCCGTGAAAGGAATCAGAGCTTTGCATGAGGGAGATACATTCCTTAATTTATAATAATTTCTATCATTTCTAAAAGTCCAAGTCAGCTTTTTCCCTGCCATATTTTTTAAATCAAATATCTCGAAAATGAGCACAATGACTTATCAATATCTTTAGCTTATTTTGGTTCCTCAACTAATGCTCTTCTAACTTAGAGTACTAATTTTAAATTCTTCCTTTTTTTTATTTCACAAACCCTCACCTAAATACATCCTTAACTAATGTTATTTTATTCTCAATTTGCTAAAGTTTTTTACCTCTATGTTCTATTTTTAACCACAGTGGCCATGTTGGATAAACAAAATCTCCCTTTATAGAAGTTGTCTTATATATGAAGCAAAGGAATTTTGGTTTCAATTTGTTTTTTCGAGACAATATTTAAAGAATAGTTAGATATGAAAGATGAAAAACAGAGGACTAACAATACCAAACACAAAGTGGTCAGGCCTCTACAATAATATTCTTTTCAACTTTCTCACTAGAACAAGTACATACCAAAATTTACCAATCAGAATGGAATTGTAACTTGTCCCCAAAAAAACACTTTCATATCAATCTTTTTTGCATTTAAGTTTGATTTAATAAAGAAAACAAAAAACCAGTTTAAAATTATTGATCGCAAGTAAACATGTCAAATTAATATTTGTTTTTACATTTTCTTTTCTTGTTTTTTGTTTACTATTTTGATCATCAAAGTTTTAATTCATTTTCTACAGATTGAATTTTCTTGTCCAACCCCTTTTCCCTCTGATACCAGACAATCTGACAAGCGCTATTTTTGTGCCCTGGTGATAGAAAAAGATCACATTTCGCTTCAAATAGGATTGTCTTCTACTGCCTCAAGACTTTATTTGTTCCTTGTTTTAGCTTAATAGTAAACCAGATGCTCTATAGGGCGCAGCTTTATACGACCGCAGAAGTCAAACCCTGAACATTTGGGGCCAGTTTGGACACAACATTCAACCATGATACAGCTCTGAATTTGGATTGTGATTAAATAGTTAACACAGCAAAGTTTCTGACACAGAATGAATGTAGTCTACTGAACTTAGATTTTTTTTTGCTTTTGAGCAATACACTATGCTGTTGAATATTAATCCCCTGAAAACTAAATATTTGAAGAAAAATGCTTTTTAGTTTCTGAAATCTGAAATGAGAAAAAAATTACCCCCCCCCCCCCACGCACACACACACACACAAATTCTTATTTACTGCCAATTCACCTCCCCCTTTCTCTTATTCCAAAATTAATCTCAATTCAGATTTCTATAGGAGTTAGCAAAATAGCTACTCATTTAAATACATCATAAAATATTAAAGTATAAAATGACATACAGTCGTGGTTAGAATTAATATTAATCAATAATGACTTCTAAAATTAAATTTACATCTGCACATCTCGAGACAATCATCATTTCTTAATACATAAATATCAAGCAGTGTAAGGGATGTACTCAAACATATATAACAGTACTCTTTAAATTTTAATTGGAGTACCTCCCTTATATTGCTTTAAAATTGTCTAAATTGTCCTTTAACCAGAAAAACCCCTGTTTTCCCCCTTTTTTGCCCATAATTGCTAAATGATTAAAGCCATAACCCCCATAACCATCCCTTTGTAGTATTGAAACTTGTAGTGTAATTTCATAGAGTTTTAAACCCTTAAACACAAGTTATTGACTGAAACTACAAAATGTTTTTTTGGGCAGCTTTTTTTACCCCTCATTCCTAAACCTTTGGGACCATAACCCCAAAAACCAATCCCAACCTTTCTTTTGTAGTTAAAAAACATTGTGTTAAAATTTTATTGATTTGATCTGTTTTCCGACGACGCTGACAATGTCGATAACAACAGCAATGATGTGATACCAATTGCAATATACGACCAAAACTTTTTAAATTTTTGCGGTCGTATAAAAATCGAAACCTGTACGATCATGTGTGCTCTCCTAACAGGAGGGATTGTGCCTGAAAATCATATGATGAAGACATAATCTTTCAATCAGTTTAATTGAGGTCTGGAGCTTGCATGTCAGTTAATGCTAGTAGTCTGTTGTTATTTATGTATTATTGTCATTTTGTTTATTTTCTTTTGTTACCTCTTCTGACATCGGACTCAGACTTCTCTTGAACTGAATTTAACTGTGCATATTGTTATGCGTTTACTTTTCTACATTGGCTAGAGGTATAGGGGGAGGGTTGAGATCTCAAAAAACAAGTTTAACACTACGCAATTTTGCACCTGTCCCAAGTCAGGAGCCTCTGGCTTTTGTAAGTCTTGTATGATTTTTAACTTTAGTTTCTTGTGTATAATTCGGAGTTTAGTACGGTTTCCATTGTCACTAAACTAGTATAGATATTTGTTTAGGGGCAAGCTAAAGGACGCCTCTGGGTGCGGGAGTTTCTAGCTGCATTGAAGACCTATTCCAGGTTACCTTCTGTTGTTGTCTGTTCTTTGGTCGGTTTGTTGTCTCTTTGACAAATTTCCCATTTCCATTCATAATTTTATTATTTCATTTAAACAGTCAAGATTATTTAAAACTAGTTTACCTATTATTCATGTCAATGATTCAACTTTATTTGGAAAATTCTAGCTAAATGAAAATAAAAACATATTATCTATTTCAATCTACTCTTCTTTAACCATGTTTTTACCTTTCCTCTAATGAAAAATGTTGTTCAACAGCCTCTTTCAGCTTTTTCTCCAGATCTTCATTTTTTACTTCCAGTAATCTTTTGGTTTCACTTAATAAACCTAATCTGTAATAGACATATATGATGATATATGTCATATCTTAGATACTGGTTAAATGTGTCTGTAATAGTCTATTTGCCAATTCCCGTATTTAGAGATCCCTTTTTTAGTCGTCTCCCTTATGAAGGACATTAATTTTTATTTACAATGGAGAGCTAGCAGAAAGTCCAAATTTACCTGTTCGTACTGTGATCGAGTAACTATGAAGTTTAAGCTAAATACTTTTGACATCAGAAATTGTTTTTCATGAAAATTTAGTTAAACCGCTCATACATCACTTTCAATTTGTCATGCTTTACATTGGCAAAAGCCAACTTTGTTGGTGTATTCAACCAGTCTACAATTGAGAAAGGGAAGTAATTTGTTAAACAAAAGTATATCATGTGGACTGCAAATTTCAGAAATTCTAGTATTGCAGTTCCTGAGTAAAATGTGCCGAAAATTTTCAACTTGGCTATCATGTGTAAAATCATTCAAGTGTTTGGTAAACAGGAAGTTGTCGAGTGATGCATCTGTAAACGCACACTGTAAAGCTGACTTATATAAACCGTAAAATCAAATTTCAGAAATCCTTGTATTGTAGTTCCTGAGAAAAATGCCACGAAAAATATTCATGAGACGGACGGACTGGACGAACAGATGGACGGACAAACAGAGGTAAAACAGTATACTCCCACTTTTTCAAAGTGGAGGGGGTATAATTATATAGAGAAACCTTTTGGAAGGGTTTGAATGTAAAACATTTGGTCTCTAGTGGATATTTGTCTCTTATATCGAAATATATTTTTTTGTCAGTAACCTTTTTTTGTATATGTAAAAGTTTGACAGGGAATCACTGTAAATGCTAATAAAATAGCATAAGCAGTCCTATGGAACTTTGACAGTACTCACTCTTCTTCCATGGAATATATCTTTTTTGTCAAGTCTGCTATTTCGCCATTTTTATTGACCAATTCCTCTTTTTGATAGTCATCAGTCATGTACCTTTCAAAGAAATTTTAATTAAACTTTATTAAAAAAAAAACAAAAAAAAGCCTTTCAATTCAGCAGTATCATTTTTCAAAAATCAGCAATGTTACATAACTCAGAAATTCCTTGTTTTGTGTTCTTTTTCAATGAATTACAGATTATTTTGAAAAACCTTATCAATACCATGTAATAAATAGAGAATATCATATGACTTTTCTAATATCACATCCGTTCAACCGGCGACATCAATTAATTCCCAAGAGCTGTGTTTGAGGGATTATACTGGTTGCGGAATAATACGGTATGTGATGTTGAAAAAGCGATATCATATACCTCAAGTAGCTGTGTTTTATGTGACACAACGTAATACAGATTAGGTTTTTCATAAAACATTTACAACACTTGAACAGTGACTGATATTGATGACAGGATGTCATACAGATTAAATGTGTGATTAAGCATTTGTTACCATCACTAATAATCACGCTGACATATACAGCACAACTCCTGTGTCTATCACACAGTCACACAATTTATCATTTTTTACTACATACATTCTTATATACAATAATGCCATTTATTTAAAAAGATCACTTAGCATTTAGATTTTATTCAAACTTAACTAAATGGTTTATCAATGTGAACGATACTATTTCATTTTAAATCAATAATAAAATTAAAACTAGTACTACAGCAATACCAATAAAGTTATGGGTTCAAATAAACTAGAGGCTCTAAAGAGCCTGTGTCGCTCACCTTGGTCTATGTGAATATTAAACAAAGGAAGCAGATGGATTCATGACAAATTGTGTGTAGGTGATGGTGATGTGTTTGTACATCTTACTTTACTGAACATTCTTGCTGCTTACAATTATCCCTATCTATAATGAACTTTGCCCAGTAGTTTCAGTGGAAAATGTAAGTAAAAATTTACAAATTTTATGAAATTGTTAAAAATTGACTATATTAAAGGACAATAACTCCTTAGGGGGTCAATTGACCATTTCATCATGTTGACTTATTTGTAAATCTTACTTTGCTGAACATTATTGCTGTCTACAGTTTAGCTCTATCTATAATAATATTCAAGATAATAACCAAAAACAGTAAAATTTCCTTGAAATTACCAATTCAGGGGCAGGAACTCAACAACGGGTTGTCTGATTCATCTGAAAATTTCAGGGCAGGTAGATCTTAACCTGATGAACAATTTTACTTAGTCAGATTTGCTCTTAATGCTGTGGTTTTTGAGTTATAAGCCAAAAACTGCATTTTACCCCTATGTCTCATTTTTAGCCATGGCGGCAATCTTGGTTGGTTGGCTGGGTCACCGGACAAAGTATTAAACTAGATACCCAAATGATGATTGTGGCCAAGTTTGGTTTAATTTGGCCGAGTAGTTTCAGAGGAGAAGATTTTTGTAAAAGTTAACGACGACGGAGGACGGACGACGACGGACAACGCCGGACGCCGGACGCAAAGTGATGGGAAAAGCTCACTTGGCCCTTCGGGCCAGGTGAGCTTAAAATGGAGAATGTGTCTGAGGGCCACATATGCCACGCTTGTAAATATGATTGCATCAACTTCTACATACAGATTTAATGCATACAAAAACTTGACTATGACTATTGAACATGACTAGCTCAATATCATGGATTCAGCTATTTTGGTTTATGTGATTCATATTGAAATATATCAGGACTCCAAAGTAAAAGAAGGCCATCTAAATACATCATCATCAGATGTTCTTATGTTATAACAAAGCAACTTAATATCAAATAGAAGTTATTTTTCAAACCTTGCATTTTCCCACCTTGTGCTTTCTGTCTCAGAGAGTTGTTTCCGAAGATCTCTTATATTAGCTTCATAAACAGCCATCTGTTTATTAGATATTGCTTCTTGATCTTTCAACCTGTCTTTTGCATCCTTTAAGTCGCGTTGAAATTTATCTACTTTTTTGTTTGCTTGATCTTTTTCTTCTTTATAATGAACAATTTTATTCTTGTACTGTTTTACCACATTTATATGTTCTCTTATTTCTGTGGCATGCCTATAATAACAAAACATTACAAAACTTTCAAAATAAAATCAATATTCAGAATGTTCACTTTTCTTCTATCAAACATGTATTAAGAATTGTATATACTACGATGAACAAAATACACAGACATTCAGTTAAAACAAATATAACAATATTACCATCATACTCATGACCAAAACAGGTAAAAGATCTTACAGCAATCAGGAAAACATTTAATTCTAAAACTCACTGTACAGAGTGTGATACATTAATTTTACTATAAAACAATCAAATATCTTAATTGAAAATGCCAGCCTTTCTGGGCTTTTTAAATTTTTCAAATTGATTAATTGTCCATAGTAAATAAATCTAGTTCTCTATAAAAAAAAAATATGATATGTTGGCACACTTGATCTTTGTTTTACCATGATCAGCAATAAAAAGGATTTCTCTTTGTGATATTCACAGTTATTGTAGCAGTATGAGAGGAAAAGCAATACACTTTATGGCATAATTAAATCTTGACCAATGCAGAACTGTGATCAAGCAATCCCCACATTGTTTTTTATAAGTCTATAAATAAAGAGTAATTCTTCTTCTTTGATATTTAAAAAAACATTATGTATGAAAAAAGCACACAATACAGACAGAAACTTGTGAACTAATCATAAATATTTTCCTAATTCCAGTTTCAAGATGCTCTCGTTTATAATTTAAACCACTTCCTAATAATTTAATTTTAGATGTAACACGTCTTCTGTATGGATACAATTTTTTCACCTATCAGCTCATAGACATAATTTTTTATGTGAATATGAAATCTTTTTTCATGATTTTCTCCTTGACAATGCAATTTAGAATTAAATCAATAGGAATGACTGCAATATTTTTTCTATTCAAATTTACCTCACAAAGTGTAGTGCACACTTTCAAATAACACGCTATACTTACACAGTTTGTTTAGTTTTGCACCAATTTTTTATGTTATTTTTTCATAGACAAAAAATAAATTACAGCAATTTCTTAAATAAAAAAAAATTCATGACTTCATCAACATATAATTAACTTACTTATTTGCCATCTCAATCACTTCATCACGTAAGCTGTTGTTTTCGTTTTTCAGTTTAAGATTTGATTTTCCCTCTCGCTTGATGTCATCTTGTTCCCTAAAATAGAAATATTAGTCATTACCAGTAGCATAGAATTAAAGCTAGATGTGTCAAAGCGACACGAATGGCCCCGTCCCAAAAAGTTGGACACAAACATGATGGTTGCCTCACATATCAATAATCAGCTCAAAATCTGGAGGGGAATAGAGAAAAAATCCGTATAACTGTGATTTTCAATAGTTTATCAAAGTCCAAAGCCCGTAATTTCAGCGAAAATAAGCCGAGCGGAATGAAACTTAAACTTGACCTATAACTCATCATGGTTAACTCACATACAAAAAATCAGCCCAATATCTGAAAGCGTTTAGAAACTAGAGGCTGTGTCGCTCACCTTGGTCTATGTGAATATTGAACAAAGGACGCAGATGGATTCATGACAAAATTGTGTTTTGGTGATGGTGAAGTGTATGTAAATCTTACTTTACTGAACGTTCTTACTGCTTACAATTATCTCTATCTCTACTGAACTTTGTCCAGTATTTTCAGTGGAATATGTTAGTAAAAATTTAAACAAATTTTATGAAATTTTTCAAAACATTGACTATAAAGGACAATTACTCCTTAGGGGTCAATTGACCATTTTGGCGTTGTTTACTTATTTTTAGGTCTTACTTTGCTGTACATTATTGCTGTTTACATTTTATCACTATCCATAATAATATTCAAGATAATAACACAAAACGGTAAAATTTCCTAAAAAAATACCAATTCAGGAGCAGCAACCTACTAAGGGTTGTCCGATCAATCTGAAAATATTAGGGCGGATAGATCTTAACCTGATAAACAATTAAACCCCAGCTCTAAATTCTTTGGTTTTTGAGTTATAAGCCAAAACCTGCATTTTATCCGTATGTTCTATTTTTAGCCATGGTGGCCATCTTGTTTGGTTGGCCGGGTCACCGGACACATTTTTAAACTAGATACCCCAATGATGATTGTGGTCAAGTTTAATTTAATTTGGCCCAGTAGTTTCAGAGGAGAAGATTTTTGTAAAACTTAACGACGGACGTCAACAACGGACGCCGGACGCAAAGTGATGAGAAAAAAATTAGTGGAGCGGAACGAAACTTAAACTTGATCTGTAGTTCATCATGCCTAGTTAACTCACATACAAAAAATCAGCCCAATATCTGAAGGCGTTTAGAAAAAAACTTTGTATAATGGTTTGTTGCGGAATGACAGAATTACGGAAAGACGGAAAGGCGGAATTTCGGACAAGGGTAAAACTATATGGCACCGACAACTTCGTTGCGGGGCCATAAAAATTAATAATTCAAAAACTAGAGATTTACAGCAAAAAGTGTGTAGGTAAAGGTATTATTGTTGGTTCTCTTGCTTGCTATCTGAACTGTGAAATCATTCTTACTTATTGTTTTGTTTAAAAAAAAATGTGTAAAATTTCAGTTAAATATGTCAATTTCATCATGTTTAAGATGTCAAAGTGACATCACCAATCACAACTAGCATTTATGATCTTAAAAGTGTCCAGATTATATGATCATAATCATTTATTTACAAATTTAGAGACAATATGTTCTGTTGATAACTGTTTTGTGTCCTTGCACAACATCATGTTTTTCTCTGGCTATTTAGAAAATTGTCCTGGTTGATACTTATTTTTAGTTTTCGATACATGATTTTTGTTGTTTGTTGTTATTGGCTTTCAACTAGTTTTTAGTAGCTGCAAGAACTCTTAGATCTGTACCTCATGACTTTAGTGTTTTTGTTTGTTGTTTTTGTGCTTTGCATTGATCAAATGAGTCATTAATGCCCTAAGGTATATTTCATCTATTATAAATTACAATAGAGGAAAATTACAATATGTATACATCAACTTACGAGAAAACATTAATTTCCCTTGTGTGGTTGTTTTTTTCAAAATTAAATTACTGCAACATTCCACATTTTAAGGGATGGATATTAGATAATTAAGTAAGAAATTTCAAAAAAACAATGCATGATGTGAACATATCTGTGCATTTTCTTACCATAATGATACATTACAATGATTGTTTTGTTTTAAAAACAAAATAGCTTTAGTTGAAACATCAATGTAGGCATAATTACATATTGAGAACATATATATACACCTACATCATAGCAACTGTTAGCATTTTACAGTTAAACAGCAAAACAATGTTAGCTTCTGGTGCAAGTTATTGTTTGTTTGTTTTTAACATAAAGTATTACACCCATGCACTTGTATATTTGGAGGTTATAAATTCTAATAGTCAATTGAAATTTTTCTCAAGGAAAATGCCGGAATATTGACCTCAATTATTAGTACCTCTTATATCATACTGTATATAATGTTTTGGTTCAAAACTTCTTTTTTATAAGATACAAAGCTATTCTTTGTTATATAATTCTGCATTTTCAATACCTCGTTCCTTTTCTTTTTCTAATTCTTTAAATAACTTTTCACTGTTTTGTTTTTCATCTTTATTAAAAAAAAATCTGTTTTTGCAACATTGATTGTAATTCTATTTTCTCCGTTTGCAATTCTTCTATGTCCTTAAGAAATGTATCAAGTTCCTCCTTAGCTTTACCAGTTGCTGTTTTATACCTTTTTGATTCTCCTGTGTGCTTACAAATAGCAATTTTTGCATCTCGAGTATTTTCATCAGCTCTACGGATAACAAGGGATTTATAAAGTAAATTAATTCCAATGATCAGGTTTTTTTTATATTATATTTCATTCATACATATATTCATAACATTTTTAAACATTGTAAAATTACCAACCAAATTTTCTCTTTCTTTTCCTTTTGGAGTATTTTCACGCTCCTTAATATGACAAAAAGGTAAAGGCAAAGGTCAGGGTCACTAAAGTCATGACGATTTGTCAAGTACTGTCAACGACTGCTAGTAAAAAACACCTTCATGCCAAATATCGATATCAATCAGTGTCAAATGATAAAAGAAAGTTGTGGCTCAGACAAATTGCAAAAACCAGCTAAAGAAAGACTTTTTTTTACATTTTTACATAATTTCTTACTTTGTAGAAGTGGGAGTAAAGATTATATTTTATAAGTCAACCTTCCAAGAACAATATTCAACATCAAAAGATACTTGAACAATGTCTTAAAATTATAAGTGAAATAAATCACTGTAACAAAACATAAAGTTTAATTGAATGTACTTACTGTGGACTCATTATTATAATGAATCCACAGTAAGTACATTCAATATTATTTGTTGGATACCAATTTTTGGTGTATTTCTTTGGTAAAGGTTAACATAGAATTTAAATGTTCAACTGAACAAACAACAATTTCTTAAATAAGTTTTCATCTGATTAAAATATAAACGCAATTCAACGAAGGAATTTATAAACAAACATAATAATTATATTATGTCTTATAATTAAAGCACATCCATCATTTTCATTTTCTGTAAGTTATAATATGTTGTCAGTAATTAAAAGACAAAAACAATATACATGCATTATTCTGTGAAACATGATCTATAACATATTATACACACAGACTACTGTTTTGCTGAAATTATATCAACAAAAAAATTGTACCTCTGATGCGATATTGTGCAAAAATCCCCATTTCAAAATAACATAATTACGGGGGTTATCATCATGATATTTTGAAATAGAAAGTACCATATTATTCCTCATTTGTTCCCGTTTTCATGATCTAAGGGGAAAATTAACATTCCTAATGCAAGTTATATTAATTTATTTTACAAAAAGTGCCATATACAAATAATCCAATAATGTCTCTAAATGGATAGTCAATTTGTTCATGACTGCATTACTTTTTTTCAAATAAAAAAATACGGTTCATTCATTAACATGATTAACTTTATTTTAAATTTGAAAACATTTTTTGAAAGACAATAGAATTGTTTTGTTCACTATCACAGGGAAACTGATGAAAAGTGTACTGGATTCATGCTAAAACCATTAAAAAAATATATCCTTAATAATCTATATGAATTTTTCACTTTCCTTATTGACCGATACTAATTAAATATTACGCATGCGCGGCAGGGGAGGGACACATTCTTGGACATTACCATGACATAATGAAATGGTAGCCAACCACTATTTTTTAAATGGAAGCCGACATCCATATTTGATCGCGTTCGACAAATTTAAAAAGGATGGCTTCAACTTC
Organism: Mytilus edulis; assembly: GCF_963676685.1. NCBI lineage: Eukaryota > Metazoa > Mollusca > Bivalvia > Mytilida > Mytilidae > Mytilus > Mytilus edulis. The sequence continues at coordinate 49,083,882 of NC_092351.1, read as the reverse complement.
ACCATTTTGAACTGTCGATTTGATAGTTATAAGTATATAAAAATAATAGGTAAGAATACTCTTCTAGCTTCACAGTATCCAAATAATAAGAAAACATTCATAAAGATAGACTAGAATGAGATTTACAAATCATTTGATAGACATGACTGATTTCCAAATTTTGGCTGTTTTCAGAAATTTAATAGTGGGGTTATTTTCTATAAATACAGCCAAACAGTTCTTTTAATAACATTTTTTATGTTCAAATATGGCTACTTAATGAAACTAGTTGTTATAGGTACCAGTCTTGTATTACAACTCCAGTTTCCGGTGCATGTTTCCGGTGCATGTCAAAACATGGAGGGAAACAAAATAGTGCATTTTTTCTGAACTCATTTTTTTCTGTTTGATTAAAGGTTTAACTTTATGCTGAATTGAAACATATATATAGACTTTAAAAAAATCTTGCATCTTTTGGGGGATATCAATCCAGGAAAGTGGAAGGATATCATGTTTACTGGAAGTGGTGCGGCCTAGTAAAAACAGCAAACAGAAAGTAGAAAAAATTTGTTTTGACTTCAGGATTACGTAACTTTTTATTCTTCGTGGCATGACCCACTTTTTTCGATTAAATCACAATTTCACATTAGTACATATATGATATGAACATGAATTTTTTGTTCTATGTAGCATTTTTTATTTTTTTTATTTTCAAAGATCAGCTGTTTTGCATGTAAGCCTATGGAGCAGTCAATTACAAGACTGCAACCTGTAATATAGTTCCCAATTATTATATGGGGTAATGTTTCCTAAGTATTCTGTCTACTGTTGTCATTGAAATGTTTACCATTTTTGGGGTCATATCAGCTGCATATATATTGAAATAAGTAAATCATGTGGGGAAAAAAATATTGTTATAAAAGCCGGTGATTGTAGTGATTTGGCCAAAATGAAAGTAAGGTAGCAATTAGCCTTAGTCATCTATTCAAGATTCAAATCCTACCATTGTCATTGTAATAGGCCTCTCAAAAGTAAAAAAAAAATGAAGAATTGTACAAGAAGCATATTGTATTAGAATAATAATGGTCTATAAGCAGTTAAATTTATTTCATGTTTGAAGCGGTGCAAATTTTGTAATTTAATTTGACTAATTTTACCAAAAAATGCATTGTAGCAAAAGGAGAGGATTGTTGCGGTCTGAGGCCAGAAACGTGAAAGTGCTGGAATTTAACGGAAAGGAAACAAATAACGGACTTTGGAAAAAAGGGAGCGGGCTTTTGATAACTTTTCTGAAATTCTCATGACTAATATTTATTTTACAAAAATTCATTCTACAACAGTTTATATACTTAAAACCAAGCTCGGATTTCGCGGGTGTGTTCTAGTTATTTATTAAATTAGTAAAGACCTATTATGTGCATATTCAAAATAATAATTTGCTGTACAGATATTTATAATTAACATGATAAATGCAAAATAATCTGTATTGCTTTAATAATTATGTATAAATATTTAGATATTTTTCTAAACCAGGTATGTACATCGATTCTATCGGGATACTGAGCAAGGTATTAAAAAAGAAACATCAATTGAAGAAAAATAAAATACAAAAAATAAACAATTTCTGTCATAGTTTTATTCTAAAACGTTCATTTTCACATCCAAATTAGGTCAATATAAGGGATTTTGGCGAAAGGAGTAGGTCCAGTAAGCCCCCTTTTTGCCCCCAAAATATAACAGTTTTACAAAATTGTTAAAATGTAAACTTTTAGTTCTTTATTGGACAGTGGAATGCTTCTGCTACATAAATATGGGCTGTTTTTTGACAATACAATGCACATATATCGGATACTAGCACCATAAAGTCATGCTAAATTACTGAAATCTTCACAATTCTAGCATTTTAGTTAAATTTTAGACAGTTTTCGTGTAAAACGAAAGTGGCCGCATTCGTGTTCATCCTTAATATTGAAATGTAAGTTGTATTTTATTATAATACATAACATATTTAAAGATTGAGGATGAACACGAATGCGGCCACGTTCATTTTTGACAAAAACTCATTGAAAAGTGACATTTTTCGGCATATTTGATAGATATTTCGTATTTGAGCTTGAACTGGATCGTTTTTAATGACTAAATCAGTTAAAATCTTTCACATAAAAGAGGGACGAAAGATACCAAAGGGACAGTCAAACTCATAAATCTAAAACAAACTGACAACGCCATGGCTAAAAATAAAAAAGACAAACAGAAAAACAATAGTACACACGACAGAAACATAGAAAACTAAAGAATAAACAACACGAACCCCAACAAAAACTAGGGGTGATCTCAGGTGCTCCGGAAGGGTAAGCAGATCCTGCTCCACATGTGGCACCCGTCGTGTTGCTTAAGTGATTACAAATCCGGTAAATAGTCTAATTCGGTAGGTCATATTCATGAAAGGGAAGGGGATTGTAGTTACGACGTAAGTAACATATCCGATATCATTTGTGAAACGGTTATTCCATAACGGTCAACCAACTCGTGATGGCGTCCGTAAAATTTACGAAGGGATGATTTCAACTTCACCATTTGGAACTCTTGGTTTAATAGCTTCCTTGTGAGCAGCAAACCTCTATCAAGAAAATCATGATAGGAAATGCAAGCACGGGAATATCGTATCAATTGGGAGATATATACCCCGTATGCAGGTGCTGCTGGAATGTTGCTACTTAGAAATGGAAAGTTCACAATTGGAAAGCTGAAATCATCTCTTTTGTCGTAAAGTTTTGTTTTCAACCGACCCTCATTGTCAATTTCTAGATGTAAGTCAAGATATGAAGCCGACTTAACTGTATCTGTAGTATCCTTTATCTCTAGTTCGATTGGATAGATGCGTTCCACATAGTCACCAAATTTTGAATTGTTTAGTGAAAGAACATCATCTATATAGCGGAAAGTAGAGTTAAAGGATATTGCTAACTTCTTATCTTTCTTCCTAAGAAGTTCCTGCATGAAGTCAGCCTCATAATAATAAAGAAACAAGTCGGCGAGTAGAGGGGCACATAAACTGATTGATTCAAATGAAATAGACACTTAAGTGTTTAAAAAGTGGTCAAAATCTTTCGTCAGATGAACCTGAAATTTGAGGCCAAAATCGGTCCTTACCGGACCTACTCCTTTGACAAAATCGGCAGGATTTAAGCCACATTCAAGATCAGAAAACATAGAGCACAGCCGTCGACAATCTAAATAGCCAAGTTAGACATGTAAATTGTCATTACAAACATTATTGTCAAAGATCTTTTTTGTCGACGTATGAGCTCTATGTTTCCTGTCCAAATATTCGATGGAAATTTACCAATTTTCATTGTTTTTTCGTGGAAAATCAAAATTAGTACTAATTGTGCATCATGAATTATATACGCAGGAACGTAAATTTGCAATAAAAAGACTTATTTCCTATCTATTCACTGTATAAGCTATAGTATTATTCATTATGATATTGGTTAATAAATCCCAATTTGAAATTAAGGCTAAAAAAGGGGGCTATTTTAGGGCGTTATCCAACCTACTCGTTTAAGAAGATTATATGATAACGTTAAATACAGACATTTTTCCTACGTATATTATTTTAACACTATACTAACTGTTTAACTTACTGAAATGTTAACTCTCCGAATAAGGTGTCTATGTCTGTGTCTGAAAGCTCTTTGTTAGTGTATGACACAGAAGGTCTGGGCGTATCGAGCGACTGCTTTAACACTATCTGGTCAACATCAGTTTTGAGGTGTTTCAGCTTCTTAAACAATAGTACATCTGACTTTGTTTCCATTTCTGTAATTTTCTTTTGCCATTGTTGACAGTGTTCTAAAATGTCAAGGTACACTTTAGTAGCTGTAGACATACTTCCTAATGCCTTCTGTGTCTCATCTTGCACTAGCTTAACAAAACTATGTACTTTTTTATCAATCAATTCCTTATAGTAATTCCCTTCCTCAGTAATGGTTTTGTTGACTGCTTTGGTTTTCTGATGGTAATTTTTTGTGTCTTCCTCAATTGTGCCTATGCATGAAGTGGATGTTGTTATCGTTGATTCAATGATCTTGATCAATTCAAATTTTAGTTTTACAGCAGATTTAGTAAGATCGTTCATCAAATGACCTTTATGTGTCTGTACGGAACACGAGCTACAGACAGGAGTATCACAATCATGACAGTAGAATAAGAAACGTTCTTCGTGTTCTATACAAAGCCGTTTTTCTTCCTTGTTGATATTTTGTCCACTAAAAAACGTATGATTTTTACTTATCTTTGCTCGTAAATGTGATAACTTACAATTTCCGCAAAATAACTGATCACACTGCTGACAGTAATATTCACCCGGTCCGCCAATGCAGATTTCACACAAACAGGTCGAATCAGCCGATTGTGCCATTTTTTTTTAATTTTGGCTTATTCGTTTAACTTGAAAGTTTAATCCGGTAGCATAAACCGTTACCGAATTAAATGTGATGAAAGTAATATTTATGATAAAATTAATGGAAAAAAATCATTTATTAGTTATTAAATTAATTAATGATTTTCAGACAATAAACTGCCTGTTAATTTAATTATCCTTTTTAATAACTAGTTCATAGATAAACAAAGCTATGAAATTAAAGCTAAAAACCAATGAAATTCAATTTTTGATAAAAATTTGTCTATAGTGCATACATCATCACTTTCTTTATTCTAATATTAAAATATCTATTTAATTACATTGTATATTTGTTTGTTACGGTTCGTAAATTATTAATTGGTAATAATGTGTGAACCTTCTATTATCAGACTTTACAAGGATTAACAATCGAACCTGATCTTGGACAATTGACAAAATATATTGACATTTTATCTGTACTGACTAGATTACAGGTACGTTTACCTTGACTGCTTACACATAGTTATTACATGAATAATTGCCAAATATTTTATCTTCACATATTGATTTGTTTAAACTAGTTACCTGCTAGTGTGTTGGGTTTGGGTTTGGTTTGTTGTTTTGTTTTGTTTTTTTTTTGGGGGGGGGGGGGGGGTTGTTGTTGCTTTTTTTGGGGGGAGGGGGGGTCTTATTTTTTCTCTAACAGGATTTTAATTTGAATAATATAAATGAACCATGTGCAATGTGATTATTACTGGATTGACACATTTATTACTCTCAATGCTTCTCAATCTTAAAAAAGTTAGAAAATGTGGTATGATTGCCAATGAAAACTCTCCATAAATGACCAAATTGAACAGAAATTAACAACCGTAGGTCTTCAACAATGAGTAAAACCCATTTCACATTGTCAGATAGTCCAATATAAAAGGGTATTATTATGATGTGCAGTTACAATATTTTGCAGTTTCACAAAAATATGTTTTAGAAAATATTAAAATTTGCTGATTGAAATTTAGCCATGTAATAATCATTTTATTTTAACTGGAAAAAGCAAAAAATAATTAAAAAAGTTTTCTGCACTTCAGATATGTTTCAATCAAAGATTGAGTTGTTCTGTTTGTCTGTGTTGTATTTTGGTTATTGTAATCGTCATGTTTTTCCAAGCCTTTAAACGGGACTCGATGCGATTCAGAGCGTAAACTTTAAATACTTTGGTTATTAAGTTTTGGCGTATTGCTGATATCGACATTTCCCTTTTTTTATTCAGCGTAATGGACAAGTCGATATACCGGAAACTGATACAAAAGGATTTCAATAAAAGGTTACAATCAACAACTAAGTTGCATATGTTGACCACTACGTGCGCGGATACTAAACTTAGGATTGAAAGTAAATCTTGTAGCAAATACAAGTTATGTGTAAAACAATTATGGTCGTTCAACATGGAAAATACAGATTGCAGTAGTTGAAACACAAAATATACCTGTTGACAATATTATAAACCTTAAAGTTTATAATTTTTCATCGAAAGGCTTTAAAGGGTAACTTTATATAAAAATTCAAATAAATTTATCATAGATACCAGGATTGAAATTTTGTATTAGCGACAGACATGAAATGCGCGAGTCTACAAAAGACACATCAGCTCGAATTTTATAAAAGTAAAACGGATCAAATAAAGAACGGAGTTGAAAAGCATTGAGAACTAAAAATTTCTAACACTTTTGCCAAATACATCTTAGGTAAATATATACCTGAGGTAGAAAAGCCTTTAAGTTAGTATTTCAAAAATTCAAAGTTTTGTAAACAGTTAATCTATAATTATGACCATATCATGGATAACTCATTTAAACTGCATACCACTAATGATCTGTATCTGAAGTCAAATTTGCTAAATAATAGTTATCAATGGTACCAGGATTATAATCCTGAATATCAATTATATGGTCATTTTAATCAATTTCCTGTTGACAAATTTTTTTTCGAAAAACTAAGGATTTTCTTATCCCAGGCATATATTACCTTAGCCGTATTTTGCACAACTTTTGGGAATTTTAGGTCCTCAATGCTCTACAGCTTTGTTCTTGTTTGGATTAAAACTATTTTGATCTGAGCGTCACTGATGAGTCTTGTGTAGACGAAACGCGCGTCATGCGTTTTAAATTATAATCCTAGTACCTTTGATAACTATTAACATTCGACTTTTTTCCAATTTTGTCACCGCATTATATGTGTTTTACAATCTTTTCCATAATGTCACCAATTGATGATTTTTTTATTTGAAATAATATACATGAGTGTCAACTGATCTTAGTCACTCAGACTACAAAAGTATTGACATTTCAGGTATCTTGTGATTTTTTTTTAAATGTTGAAAAATGTAAACAAAGTTCTCATTTTAACAATTTAAACCGTGTTATGACTTTAGGTAAGATTTAATTCTGGGCGGGTTAAGAGAAGTTAGAGTTCGTCAGAACAAGTATACAGGTGGTAGACAAAGGCAATGTTTTATGAAAAAGGTCAACCAAAATTTCAGTTTAAAAAGGAGTTTTTTGATATACAAAAAGTTCAATGTCTCAACTTTAAATGGCAGGCAAAAAAATAAATAAAAAAAATATTTGATCGTTTTACAAATTATTTAATTTCATCTTTTAATAATAAAGTGTAGAAATTGCTAATTACAGTTGACCAGGTTTTTTTTAAAGATCACAGAGGGAATTCCAGATGGTTTTTTTAGAGTTTAGAAAGGGGTATTTCAAATCAAATATAACACCATATATACATTGTTTCATGTTCCAATGTTTACATCAAACTATGGCTGCTTCAAAAAGTTTTCATGTCAAGGTGTTGAAAAAAAGAAACTATTCATCAGCATAAACGTGTTAATGCGACAATCTGTGTGAGAAAAAAACTCTGAAAACATTGCTCCACCAAAACCACCATATTCGATAAATAATATAAAGACAGTTTTCAGACTACCATTGTAAGTGGAAACTTCAGTTGAGCAAAATTAATGTAAATAAGATGATAATTTTCATTAGAAAAGCATATGATTTAATTACTTAAATATCAAACAATGAAATATAACTGATCAACAGATACTCGAAAGAAATCACTGATTAACCGTTTTGTTGCTCAGATATTAAGGTAGCACAATACATAGATTTTTTTACTTCCAATCACAAACCTTTAAAATGCTGTGACTTTTTTACGAATGCATAAAAAATAATAAATGAGGTATATATAGATAGATAAAAGATTAATCTTTTAAATGAATGCAATATTTTTATTATGCAATCATTATGTAATCAATTATTATGTAATTAGTGGCCAAATCTCAGTCAGTTCACTTCAATGAATTCAGCTCCATCATCTCTCTAACTATACAGAAAATTTTAACGAAATCTTAATCAACACATCATGGGCTTTAAAAGTGTGTCTCCAATTGTCCCTGTGGTATTTTGTTCTCTCATAAATCTCTAATTAGTGTGAACATCCTTACCACATAAAAGAAGATCATGTTTAATTAGGTGTAAAATTTATTCTATACATTCTATCTGAAATCTGAGACACTCTTTTGATGGACTCAGTCGAGGATTATGCCAGGCAATGGACTAAACGTGAAAAGGAAGACGTAGACACTCTATCCGAATGGATTAAGGCAGTGAGGTCGTTAATACAAATCAGAATTAAGAAACTGAATGGGTCCATCAATGCCCATGCTACGTCAATCTTTAAAGACCCAAATGTTGCTAAACACTTATCCGACCTCCATGATAAATATGTTGTTGTCTCCGCAGACAAAGCCCCAAATAACATCGTTTTTGTCTGTAAAAGTCACTACATTAATTGCTTGATAAACGAATTAGGTATAGACAATTCACTTGGAAACTCAACATATACCCTCACGACACTTACCAAAGAGGAAATCCTGGATAATCATAGGTCTGTTCTTTGTTCCTTTGGTATTTCAACCAAAGATGAAGAACTGGATCTTCCATCACTGTATTGGATACCTAAACTACATAAGTGTCCTTACAAACAACTGTATATTGCTGGGTCTTCCAAGTGCTCCACGAAACATCTTTATAAATTATTAACATCTATTTTATCAGCAATCAAAGACGGGCTTCAAAGTTATTGTGAAACTGCCTATTCTAGAGGTGGCGTGAATCAGATGTGGATACTTAAAAATTCCAAAGATCTTTTAGAGTACATACAATCTAACTCTCTTTCATCTTGTAACAGTATTAAAACATTGGACTTTTCTACTCTGTACACAAGTATTCCACATTCCAAACTAAAAGACAAATTGAAAGAGTTGGTATTACTTTGCTTCATAAAAAAGAATGGCCAACGTAGATACAAGTATCTTGTCTTAGGGAGGGATAAATCATACTTTGTAAAGAATCACTCTGATTCAAACAAAAAATTCTCTGAAACCGATATTATCAAGATGCTTGATTTCTTGATTGACAACATATTTGTAACGTTCGGAGGACGTGTTTTTCAACAGACTATCGGCATCCCAATGGGAACAAACTGTGCCCCTCTACTTGCCGACTTGTTTCTTTATTATTATGAGGCTGACTTCATGCAGGAACTTCTTAGGAAGAAAGATAAGAAGTTAGCAATATCCTTTAACTCTACTTTCCGCTATATAGAAGATAGCTTTAATTTCATAGCTTTGTTTATCTATGAACTAGTTATTAAAAAGGATAATTAAATTAACAGGCAGTTTATTGTCTGAAAATCATTAATTAATTTAATAACTAATAAATGATTTTTTTCCATTAATTTTATCATAAATATTACTTTCATCACATTTAATTCGGTAACGGTTTATGCTACCGGATTAAACTTTCAAGTTAAACGAATAAGCCAAAATTAAAAAAAAATGGCACAATCGGCTGATTCGACCTGTTTGTGTGAAATCTGCATTGGCGGACCGGGTGAATATTACTGTCAGCAGTGTGATCAGTTATTTTGCGGAAATTGTAAGTTATCACATTTACGAGCAAAGATAAGTAAAAATCATACGTTTTTTAGTGGACAAAATATCAACAAGGAAGAAAAACGGCTTTGTATAGAACACGAAGAACGTTTCTTATTCTACTGTCATGATTGTGATACTCCTGTCTGTAGCTCGTGTTCCGTACAGACACATAAAGGTCATTTGATGAACGATCTTACTAAATCTGCTGTAAAACTAAAATTTGAATTGATCAAGATCATTGAATCAACGATAACAACATCCACTTCATGCATAGGCACAATTGAGGAAGACACAAAAAATTACCATCAGAAAACCAAAGCAGTCAACAAAACCATTACTGAGGAAGGGAATTACTATAAGGAATTGATTGATAAAAAAGTACATAGTTTTGTTAAGCTAGTGCAAGATGAGACACAGAAGGCATTAGGAAGTATGTCTACAGCTACTAAAGTGTACCTTGACATTTTAGAACACTGTCAACAATGGCAAAAGAAAATTACAGAAATGGAAACAAAGTCAGATGTACTATTGTTTAAGAAGCTGAAACACCTCAAAACTGATGTTGACCAGATAGTGTTAAAGCAGTCGCTCGATACGCCCAGACCTTCTGTGTCATACACTAACAAAGAGCTTTCAGACACAGACATAGACACCTTATTCGGAGAGTTAACATTTCAGTAAGTTAAACAGTTAGTATAGTGTTAAAATAATATACGTAGGAAAAATGTCTGTATTTAACGTTATCATATAATCTTCTTAAACGAGTAGGTTGGATAACGCCCTAAAATAGCCCCCTTTTTTAGCCTTAATTTCAAATTGGGATTTATTAACCAATATCATAATGAATAATACTATAGCTTATACAGTGAATAGATAGGAAATAAGTCTTTTTATTGCAAATTTACGTTCCTGCGTATATAATTCATGATGCACAATTAGTACTAATTTTGATTTTCCACGAAAAAACAATGAAAATTGGTAAATTTCCATCGAATATTTGGACAGGAAACATAGAGCTCATACGTCGACAAAAAAGATCTTTGACAATAATGTTTGTAATGACAATTTACATGTCTAACTTGGCTATTTAGATTGTCGACGGCTGTGCTCTATGTTTTCTGATCTTGAATGTGGCTTAAATCCTGCCGATTTTGTCAAAGGAGTAGGTCCGGTAAGGACCGATTTTGGCCTCAAATTTCAGGTTCATCTGACGAAAGATTTTGACCACTTTTTAAACACTTAAGTGTCTATTTCATTTGAATCAATCAGTTTATGTGCCCCTCTACTCGCCGACTTGTTTCTTTATTATTATGAGGCTGACTTCATGCAGGAACTTCTTAGGAAGAAAGATAAGAAGTTAGCAATATCCTTTAACTCTACTTTCCGCTATATAGATGATGTTCTTTCACTAAACAATTCAAAATTTGGTGACTATGTGGAACGCATCTATCCAATCGAACTAGAGATAAAGGATACTACAGATACAGTTAAGTCGGCTTCATATCTTGACTTACATCTAGAAATTGACAATGAGGGTCGGTTGAAAACAAAACTTTACGACAAAAGAGATGATTTCAGCTTTCCAATTGTGAACTTTCCATTTCTAAGTAGCAACATTCCAGCAGCACCTGCATACGGGGTATATATCTCCCAATTGATACGATATTCCCGTGCTTGCATTTCCTATCATGATTTTCTTGATAGAGGTTTGCTGCTCACAAGGAAGCTATTAAACCAAGAGTTCCAAATGGTGAAGTTGAAATCATCCCTTCGTAAATTTTACGGACGCCATCACGAGTTGGTTGACCGTTATGGAATAACCGTTTCACAAATGATATCGGATATGTTCCTTACGTCGTAACAACAATCCCCTTCCCTTTCATGAATGTGACCTACCGATTTAGACTATTTACCGGATTTGTAATCACATAAGCAACACGACGGGTGCCACATGTGGAGCAGGATCTGCTTACCCTTCCGGAGCACCTGAGATCACCCCTAGTTTTTGGTGGGGTTCGTGTTGTTTATTCTTTAGTTTTCTATGTTGTGTCGTGTGTGCTATAGTTTTTCTGTTTGTCTTTTTCATTTTTAGCCATGGCGTTGTCAGTTTGTTTTAGATTTATGAGTTTGACTGTCCCTTTGGTATCTTTCGTCCCTCTTTTGTAGTTAATGGCCATAGGAAGAACATATAATAAAATCAAACCCTATAGGAATGCCTATGAGGAAGCTAATTTCAATGTAAAGTGGAATTATGAGGAAAAATATTTTAGACACAGTTAACATAATAATTGGTTACATGATTGTTACATCATACTTACATTTCAACAAATTCCCCTTGAACTTACAATTCTTTTACTAAAATTGATAAGAATTACCACCTTCAAAATTCCTAGTCTAGCAGTACTTGGGCTGTACTTAATGACATTGGTCGTTTATACCAGAAAACCTAGCTAAAGAGCCAACATAGCTTTCACTAGTAAGGCAATACCATTCCTTTTCAAATTATTCATGAGATGTTAGTGAATTCTGTGTATGGATTTTGAATGCATCTGTATAGTTCATCTTTTTTTCAAGTATTTATAAGCCTACCAGAATACAAATGGTCAATATGATAGCCTTCACATTCCACAAACATGTTTGCTTTAAACATATTGTATTTCAAAACAATCATGTACATGACATACACATATAAATAGTGATAAATAATACTAAGGGATTCGGAAACAAGGTTTCCCTTATATTAATCTGTCTCCCTGTTTGCAAGTACCAGCATAGTGGACAAAAGGATGGAAAGACTAAAGGAAATTGTTTTGGGTAAAAATTAAATTATTAAATGCCAAAAAAGGCGCAAGCCAGGGCAAAGCGTGCAAGGGCTGTACAGCCAGTCAAGGTCGTTGAAAACTTCCATTTGTTGTTGTGGAATTTGTTTTTTACCAGTATACTTTTCAAAAACCCACATCACTACTATATATGTTTTTGCCCAGCAAATTATGTAGCAGGGCCATATGTATATCAGAAAAACAAAAACAAAAACAAAAACATTTACTTTTCTTACTTTATTTTATTACAGAAAGATCAATATTATAATTAGATATTTTTCTACACATTTTAACAGGTTAAAAGTAATGATTTCATTTTTCAAAATATATATACTTCATGAAATAACACACTATTTAATCTAGTTCCTAAAATGTTAGTTTTAAAGAAAGACATTAACAAAAAAATATAAAACAACTTTTATGTAAAATGAAAGTGTTATAAATTCATTTCAAAATCTATCATATTTCAGATCTCTTTTAACCAATAAACATTTGATAAACAAATTAGTATCTTTTCAGTAAAAATGTGTTAAAACACTGCTTAAAAGGAATGTTTTGATTCAAAATGAGTTTCCTGAATTTTTTTAGACATCGATAAACATAATTTAGTATCATGTTAGTATACTAATATAAATGAGGAAATAAACTCTAAAACTATTTAAAACATGTATAAGATTGAAAAACCCTAGACTACAAATGAATAAAGGTTTTTAAGAACATGAAAAACAACTATTTCTGTAAGGTAAATTCATTTAAAGAAATTTATAGTCAAGTTATATGGACACTAATATTTTGAATTATTTTCATTCTGTTTGGATTCGTCAAACAGTTAGTTGGAGAAGTATGAACGGAGTTTCCCATGAATACAATTTTCCATAGATATCTGACAAAAACTGTTATAAAGCACGTGATTTCTGACGAAATAACTTGAGATTCAAATTAGACCTCAAACTTCAGATTTTGGCAAGACTGTGTACTTTAAAAGGAATCCAATAGGAAAAGAACACTCATGTTAGGTAGTGTAGCAATCTTATAATTTATTTTCAATTCATAATATGATTAAAAAACTAGAAACTTGTCAGATTGCAGGAGAAAGGTTAAGAGGTAAAAAACAAGAATGTGTCCAAAGTACACGGATGCCCCACTCCCACTATCCTTTTCCATGTTCCATGGACCGTGAAATTGGGTAATAATCTAATTTGGTATTAAAATTAGAAAGATTATACTATAGGGAACATATGTACTAAGTTTCAAGTTGATTGGACTTCAATTTTATCAAAAACTACCTTGACCAAAAACTTTAACCTGAAACTCCCACTTTCATTTTCTATGTTCAGTGGACCGTGAAATTGGGGTCAAAAGTCTAATTTTGGCTTTAAAATTATAAAGATCATATCATAAGCAACAAGTCTACTAAGTTTCAAGTTGATTGGACTTCAGCTTCATCAAAAACTACCTTGACCAAAAACTTTTACCTGAACGGACGCACAGACGGACGAACGGAGCCACAGACCAGAAAACATAATGCCCCTCTACTATCGTAGGTGTAGTAGGTGGGGCATAAACATTGACAAATTATTTTAATTATGAATATTCATAACATAATTTACAAAAAAAATTTCTTTGGGTCATATAAATGCAACAATGCAGCGAAATTAAATTGACCATCTTTGAATACCAATTACCATAATCATCTTGTCAAAACAGTTAAAACAGAAAAAAAATTAAAATCACTTGATTCCTATGTTGTGTAGTTATTAAAATAGCGTTAGCCATGCCTTTTTAATAATAATAGAAAAATACCTAAGATACTAAGTAAATTTGATACAATTTTCATTTGTTTTCTAAATAAAATAGTATGCAGTAAATTACCTCAAATGCTTTTGTTTAATTTCAGGTAAGGATAACCAGACAATATGTAAAATACAACTTGCATAGAATTTTAAATTATTAAATCACAAATTTTTCAATAGAACTAAAAGATTCAATATTTATCTCTCCTTTTGATTGCTACACTTGAAAATAATCTATAAGTCTAAAAGAATACTTTTATAGAGGATAAATACCCCTTTATACATTACAAGAATATATATATACATATTAAAATATGAATTTATACCATGTATATAATATATTTGTCCTAAGAGAAGTATAAATCCTTGTCAAATAACTACTCTATCTTAATACACCAATATAATTATCACAGTCTTATGCTATGTGTATAATAAAAAGAATTGCTCAATAAAATGTCTAAGTTTTCATTGACTTTCATATATACACTTGTAAAACTTCTTACTACATGTGATGTGCATGTGCTTTTTAAATTGAACATATTATTCTTCCATTAAACCAATCATGTAGGAATATGTTGGAATTATTATATAAGTAGGATTCTTGTCATTGTCTGTTCCTGTTTGATGCACACTTCTATTTCGGAAAATGCTTATTTTTTAATTAACTGATTGTACAGCAAAATGATCAGAAAGATGCAGCTTGGAAAAGTATTTAACCAACTATACTTCGAAAATGTGTCAATCATTTATAAACTACTTTGATTGTCTTATTGTAGCACATTTTGATTTGAATGCTGACACATACAAAAGATGGATCGGACGGGTCCTGAACCTTGAAATTCTGGGCTTAAAAACATGAAATCTTGAAGTCCCAATTTAACAAAATTTAAACCTTGACATCACAAAAATCGAAAAAAGAATTACCAGATCTGTAAATCCCTAGTTTAGAAACACCTGATTCTGATGTCCCAAAAAAGGTCCTGCCCACCCTCATACAACCGTTGAGACAGAAAACAATGTCCGAATAGGTTGACATGTTTTCCAACCAATTCTTAACTTGCAAACTAGAACATAAAAAATCCAACTTAGTATCAATGTTTATATGCTTCATATCAATATCATAAAAAGACGTTCTAGAAGGAACTAATTGAATCCCAGAACAACTTGATCTCTCTTTTATCAGACACGAAAAGGAATGTAAAATAATTTACAAAGTTACCCACTAGTGTCAGCCCTGCCTTTTACTGTTTACTTTTTCACATACAATGATTAGATTTCTATACATTATTCAATTACTATCAAATGTAAATGTCATCTAATAAATAATTTTGAAACACACTAGTAATTTCGAAATTAAATGTTTGAATTTTCATATTTAATTGTTTTTTCCATTTCCCTTTATTTCTTACTACTTTATCAATCATGTATAATTTGTATAATCAGTAACTTTCATATGTTACATTCTCTTTATGAAAGACAATTAACATGTTGTCATGTTTGCCTTACCAAATAATTGTCCCCACACAAGTATTTACTTCCATTAACATGATTAATATACAATACTACAAACTACAAAATATTATCACATCATATCTTTAGGTTATTTCCCTTGTGCCACACCTTTAGCCAACATTGGTCCAGTTTTGTGTAGATATAAAACAGGCCACACTAAATAATCAATTTTGCTGCCACTTTTTGTAAATACATTATAGTCATTTTTGTTTAAGTTTTCTCCTGAATTCACATCAAAATTTACATATAGAGGTGGATCTGATATCTGCATCATCCAACAAAGTTCAGAACATTTCTTGATATATTTTACAATGTATTTCTCCCTGGATAAAGTTTGTTGTGTAACACTTTTCACATGGCATATCTGTAAATAGAAAAATAAGATTTGTATTGCATTTTGTAATAAGATTATTCATGCTGACATTATCATAAATCATCCCCTATTGCACACACTGTTACTGCATAGTAATCAGTTCATGCATAACAATCAAACAGTATTTCAAAGGTTATCAAGAAACATGTGCTGTGCACTTGTAAATCATATAATTTCATTTCTTTAAGTATAAAAAGACAAATGACAAGAATGTGTCCAAAGTACACAGATGCCCCATCCACATTATCATTTTCTATGTTCAGTGGATTGTGAAAATGGGGTAAAAACTCTAATTTGGCATTAAAACTAGAAAGATCATTTCAAAGAGAACATGTATACTAAGTTTCAAGTTGATTGGACTTCAACTTCATCAAAAACAACCTCAACCAAAAACTTTACCCAAAGCAGGACAAACAGAAGGAGGAACGAACGGACGAACGGACGCACAGACCAGAAAACATAATGCCCATAAATGGGCCATAAAAATTAAACACAAGTGAACCAGTTGTGTTGCTGTTATAGGACCTTCTACATAAGATGCTGAAAGATTGATAATGAGTAAACTTTTCCACCAGAGACCAAATGATGTAAATGTACATATTAAAAACATAAGAATCTCTTAATATTGAACAACTTATACAGTTACCTTTCTAGATAATGTTTAGCTTTTTAAGAAAGACAAAGTCTATCCAATCATTTTTGCAAAGAATTCCGTTTAAGCTGATGCTAGTGGCCATCTTAAACTTGAAAGTTTTTTAAGGTCTCACTGTGACTTTGAAATGAAGAATAGCAATAAAAGCACTGTTCCCTTGCTTGTTTGTATGGGTTTTATTTAAACTGACAATTCTATTGAATAAAAAAGGATTAAGCATAGGTCAACATGAGCCGGTCAGTGTTACCAGACTAGTTTACCATACATGAACTTCCTAGACCACTTGGACACCTAGGCCCTATGTATTTCTAAAAGTTAAAGATTGTATATATATGCAACAAGAGTGCACACACTGAAATGTCTCGCCTTCTATACTAATCATTGATATTATGTTGATAGTCCTAAGTATAAAGCTTTATTACAACTGTCACATAAACTTAACATTAACCAAGATAGCTAAACAAAGACCAATGAACCATGAAAATGAGGTCAAGGTCAGATGAACCATGCCAGGCAGACATGTATAGCTAACAAAGCTTCCATACAACAAATATAGTTGACCTTCTACTTATAGTTTAAGAAAAATAGACCAAAACACAAAAACTTAACACTGTGCAATGAACTGTGCAATTGAGGTCATGGTCAAATAAAACCTGCGGGACTGACATATAGTGACATATAGATCATAATATATTTCCCTACACCAAATATAGTTGACCTTTGGCATATAATATTAGATAAAAAGACCAAAACTAAAAAACTTAACTTTGACCACTGAACTATGAAAATGAGGTCAAGGTCAGATGACATCTGCCCGCTAGACATGTTCACCTTACAATCATTCCATACAACAAATATAGTAGACCTATTGCATAAAGTATGAGAAAAACAGACCAAAACACAAAAACTTAACTTTAACCACTGAACCATTAAAATGCGGTCAAGGTCAAATGACACCTGCCAGTTGGACATATACACCTTCCAGTCCTTCCATACACCAAATATACTAGCCCTATTGCTTATAGTATCTGAGATATGGACTTGACCACCAAAACTTAACCTTGTTCACTGATCCATGAAATGAGGTCGAGGTCAAGTGAAAACTGTCTGACAGGCATGAGGACCTTGCAAGGTACGCACATACCAAATATAGTTATCCTATTACTTATAATAAGAGAGAGTTCAACATTACAAAAATTCTGAACTTTTTTTTCAAGTGGTAACTGAACCATGAAAATGAGGTCAAGGACATTGGACATGTGACTGACGGAAACTTCGTAACATGAGGCATCTATATACAAAGTATGAAGCATCCAGGTCTTTCACCTTCTAAAATATAAACCTTTTAAGAAGTTAGCTAACGCAGCCGCCGTAGCCGCCGGATCACTATCCCTATGTCCAGCTTTCTGCAAAAAAAGTTGCAGGCTCGACAAAAACTAAACATGCATACAGTCTGCTAAAATAATAATTATATAATTTACCTGTCCAACAACTGCCAAACTCTCTACTGCAATTTTCTTCTGAAACTCCTTCACAAAGATAAGACATCTGTCTGATAAAACTACTTTCTGACCCTGAAAGTGAAAAGATTTATGCATTAGTCAATCTCAGTCGATTGTTTCATTTAGGATAAAAATCAATTGAAGCAAAACTTAGCTGTGATGTCAATTTAGCAATTATAAAGCATTTTGAGTTGTAAGGTAGTTTGAGTTCAACTTAATTGTATTAAATAAACTGTTATCACAGAGATATGTCCTTGCCTTTTTGGAATTTTGATAATGCAACTGTTGAAATTAAAATATCAATACTTCAACATGTAAGTTATGCATATATTCAAAGTCAATGAACCATGACTGAAGGATCATGGGGGAACAATATCCAAGGAAACGAGATGTGCCAATGTTTATACAACTGCATACCAATTTGGCAAATACCATTCACTTATCATAAGTCATTCCCTTAAAATAACCTAAACACAAAATTTTACTTGTAAACACACTGTAAAAGTTTAAAGTCATAGAACCATGATGAGGGGTAGGGCTTTCTAATCTCCATGGAAATAAAACCTGCAAATGCCAATAAATTTGCAAACCTACCACTTGTGCTTCACCATAAACTAGACCTAATCACAAACTATACATTGTTGACACCACCACCGCCGAAAACAGCATACCTATGTCTTGCTTTTTGACTCTGTCAAGGAGAGACAAAAACAAACATGTGTCCATAGTACAAGGATGCCCAACCTGTGCTATCATTTTCTATGTTCAGTGAACTGAAACTGGGGTCAAAACTCTAATTTAGCGTTAAAATTAGAAAGATCATTTCATAGGGAACATGTGTACTAAGATTCAAATTGATTTGAACTCAACTTCATCAAAAAATACCTTGACCAAAATATTTAACCAACAAGAGGCTGTCACAACGACAGCAAACCGGATTTATTAACATTTATTTGTGTCCTGGCAATATCACAAGAACCATAACTGATGATGCTGAAAGTGAAAATCGTCAATATCAAATTTGACCTCCATTTTGTAGTCAGTATCAACATATTAAAATTTGAAAAGCTTAGATTGAATGGTTCATTAGTAAATGCAACAACGTGAATGGAAACGCCATTTTACGATCTTTCAAGAACCATAACTCCTGAACGGTAAAAGTCAAAATCGTCATTATTGAACTTGACCTCTATTTGGTCATCAGTAACAATATATTAAAATTTGGGAAGCTTTGGTAGAACAGTTCATGTGTAAATGCACGGACACGACTGGAAACTCCATTTTTCAATCTTTCAAGAACCATAACTCCTGAACCGTAAAAGTCAAAATCGTCATTATTGAACTTGACCTCCATTTTGTCATCGGTAACAACATATTAAAATTAGGGAAGCTTTGGTAGAACATTTCATGCCTAAATGCACGGACACGACTGGAAACTCCATTTTTCAATCTTTCAAGAACCATAACTCCTGAACGGTAAAAGTCAAAATCGCCATTATTGAACTTGACCTTCATTTAGTTGTCAGTAACAACATATTAAAATTTTAAAAGCTTTGTTTGAACGGATCATGAGTTAATGCACGGACAACAATTGATTGCCGCCCACCCGCCAGACAGCCCGCCCGCCTGCCATACATCCCCAAATCAATAACCGACATTTTTGTCACAAAAATCCGGTTAAAAACAGAAGGAAGAATGGATGAACAAAAGGATGGATTAACAGACAAACAGATAAAAAAAATTAAGATCAATAATATTATACATACACCATGATTCTCCATGAATCCGATAGATCTGTTTATCAAGGTCTCTCTCTGTTCTTTGGCTAATCTTTGACACCAAGCATAACAACTCTGTTAAAATAAAAATAAATCATAAAAAATACAGTATAAAACAAAGTCTCATATATTTAAAAGATGTCATGCATATCCTCTTTTTAACTTGACAGGTATAAATTGTATTGTCCTTTACTTAATAAATAATTCATGGAAGCCATAGATTGTTGGAAATTTACACATGGCCTGGGCCGTGATATTCGAATTTTATCCTGAGCATTAGCCATGTGTAAATTTCCAACAATCTATGGCTTCCATGAATTATTTTGATTCTCTAATAGGACAAATACGGTCATTTAAAATCTGAAGCGATGGTAGGAATGCTGTGTGTGTGGCTGTTCTTTTTTTACTCCTGGTTCGATAAAGCTCAAACATTCATAAAATCTGTAGCTAGCATGGATTGTTTCGTGAATAATCGCTAGAAAGAAAAATTGTTTAATTCTTTAAATTCTTAAACCCAACATTTGCCATTTTTAATTTACATGTTTTTCTCTTAAGCTACCATCAAATCCAAAGTTGACATTTCGTAACTAAGGAGCCGCCATGTTGACTTGCTGAAATCAGTAAATGTGCGAAAAATGCAATAGAATAGAAAATAAAACAAAACCTACCTTACAAATCAATTTTAATACAATATTATACGAATTTCGATGGTACATGTATCAGTAAACGTTCAACTATAGCGTTTTCATTTGCATGACGTCATGTTTGGAAATGACTTACATGCGTCAAAAACATTAAAAGACTTTCGCGGAATTTTATTTTATTTTCATTTTGTTGATTTCTCTGAGCTCTTGTGCATTACTTCTTTTTATTATGCATCCGAATAAGAATAAAAGTTATTTTTTTTTTTTTTTTGACTGCAATTTTTAAAACAATAAAGTCGGCAAAAGGTTTGCAAATAGGTTCCAATACATGTGGATTTACGTGGGAAGTATATTGTAACAGCCATTATTATGTATATCTCTGAGTCTACACTAAGTATATATATATGGAGAATTTCATCACGGTGTTGTTTACAAAGCGAAAGAAGCACGTCATATTAGAATTGGCTTTTACACTTCCCTTAGAAAAGGACTTTTGGTAGTGATGAATTTTCATGAAATTTTGACACAAAAATTTATTTTATTTGACAGAAACTCATTCTAATTCATTGTTCACTTTCAAGCATTTGTAAATGTACATGGGGGTCTCAACATAAAAATTTGGATATAAACATCCACTGTTGTTCAATCAAAAATGTTGTTTTTTATGACCTGAAAAATTACTACCATAAAATATTTGGTAGAATTTAATATGATAAATATTAAGATGCACAATTTATGATGAGATCAATATTTTTTCATGTAGTTTTGATAGTCAAAATCATTTGTCTAGTTGAAATTATTTGAGTACTGTTTTCTGAAATGAATAGAGTTATCTTTCTTTGTACTGATTATTTTTATTTGTATTACAGTGTCATTATATATATTTCTACACAATAAATGTATCCCTTTAAAAATCCTGGTTACAGGTTTTACAGAGACTAAACATTTATGACCAATAGACATATGAATTTCTACCAATTGATTTATTGCCTCTGCGTAATTATACCACATTGTCAAAGGACAAGGTATGATAAGAGGCGTTTTTGGCCCCCTTCCCAAATAAGTTTATATATACATCATTGATAGCCTTAGTAAAGAAACTATTCAAAACTATGATTTTTTTATGTTCCGGTGAAAGGAAGGTTGCCTAGCAACGGTTTTAATAAATAGCCAAATTATCACATATGCATTGCTTTCTCATTACATATTAGCATAATTCAAAATAGTATTGTTTGTTTAACAATAACTTGAGTTTGCAAATGAAAAGTCACTTCAATTTCAGTTTAAAAAAAAAGCTTAGCAACAACCTAGCAACAAAAATTTTGCCTAGCAACGGTTCAAAAATTTGTAATTTCGGCCATATGAGGTATCAATATGGCAATATTTAAAGATTCAGCTACCGTAAATGATTTTTCTTTCATATATATGATGTCTGACATGTCTGAGTCATTATTTTTACAAGAAAATGAAATTGAACATAGCAACCTAAAAGTTGCTTAGCAACAGCCGAAAAAGATAGAAATCAAATTAAACTACAGAAAAACCCTTTTGATTTTTCATTGTACAAATTAGAGTAAAACCAGGTTAGATTGGTTAATACATGCAAGACTAGCAGTAAGAAATGAAAGTAGGTCAATTGTATACCATGCTGATAAAAAGATTAGCAACCAATATAGTGCTTAGTAACGAGGAAATAATGTTTTGGTTTTCTTTGTATACCGAAGTAGGTTTTTTTTGGTATCATTATTATTTCTTGATGAAGTAAGTATTAAATCATATGCTGTTAATAGAAACAGGGTTGAGATCTCAAAAAAATTGTTTAACCCAGCCGCATTTAAGTCAGGAGCCTCTGACCTTTGTTAGTGTTGTATGATTTTTAATTTTAGTTTCTTGTGTATAATTCGGAGTTTAGTATGACGCCAAATATTACTGAACTAGTGTGCATATTTGTTTAGGGGCCAACTGAAAGATGTCTCAGGGTGTGGAAGTTTCTCGCGGCATTGAAGAGCCACCGGTGGTCTTCAGTTGTTGTCTGCTCTATTGTCGGGTTGTTTCTCTTTGACACATTCCCCATTTCATTCTCAATTTTAGTATTAAATAAAAGATAGCTATCAAGGAATTGGTCGGTTTATTAAAAAAAAAGCATAAATACAAATTATATTGTCACATAATAATTAGTAAGTATAAACATTAACAAGTTAATAGGTGAAATAAACAAGAATGTGTCCCCAGTATAGTATACCATGAAAATTGGGCAGCATCTCTAATTTGGCATTAAAATTAGACAGATCATATCATAGGGATCATGTGTACTAAGTTTCAAGTTGATTGGACTTCAACTTCATCCCAACATACCTCGATCAAAAACTTTAACATGAAGCGCGACAGATGGACGAACGGACGGATTAACGGACGAACGAACAGACGGACGCACAGACCAGAAAACATAATGCCCATAAACGGGACATAAAGAACTTAAAGTTATACAAGAAGTGGCACACTTATAATCCATAAATAATAGTGGAAGTTAAGAATATAGCATTTCACATTTACATGATGATTACCAGTACATTAAACAACTCAGATGGATTAAAACTGCTATTGAAGATTCAGTATCAGATATATACAGTATGTATAGCAAATATGCATAGCCTGTACAATGCCATTGTTTGTCACTTCAAGAATCGTACACTGTGAACTTTTTAACACTTTTGAACATCTTCAAGCTTCAGTAAAAATATATTATTTCTACAATATATATCCTGAAATAAGCACATTGATCGCCGGTGTATAGAATCATGTGCAATCATACCACATCCCCTTATCTTATCCAAAATGTTATGCTGGTTTTTTTAATGAAACAGTTATTGGTAAGTAGCATTTCATGAAACCCTAAAACATTTGAATTTGATTAGAAACATAGACATATTTCATTAAAGGGTATCGGTGGCAGAGTGGTCTAAGAAGTTACTTCTGTTATCACTAGCCAGTCAACACTGAAGTTGTGAGTTCGATCCCCGCTCGTGCGGGTGCACTCGTTTTCAACCTTAAATTCTCCTTTAAATGTTGATTTATTTATTATTTTCATTCTGAATGTCCAGTCAAAATGTTTCAATTTTCAGATTTACAGCCGATTTCACTGAGTGTGTAGCCAAAGGTAAAGTCTTTGGTAAGCTTGCTTGTTAGATGAACCGTGAAGTCATTATTATGTCAAGTTTACTACCCTCCTTTCGAAGAAGCATAGTCCATCAGATAGATAGATTGGTAATCTGCTGGAGTAGCATATTCTTAAAGGAGGGTAGCTAACCTAACCTAACAATGACTTTGTGGTTCATCTGACAAGCAAAAAAAAAAGGAAATATTACTTTTGACTTCACACTCAATGATATCGGCTGTAGTAGTCACCATGTTCAACTTTTCCGGTATTGAATAAATATTTGAAATTACTAAACAAAATCTTCTTTATTGCATTAGGGACATTAAACTGTAGAACTAGTAGTGCAATTTGTGCCTTCAATAATATATATAGCATGTGAGAGGGAAAACAAGTTCAACTACCGTTTTTGGTGAATATTCAACAACTACCCTAATTGTGTCTTAAGTAGCAAGAAATATTGACCAAGCCCAAAAGCCTGACATTTTTAGAATATTCGAAGAATAACAAAAATCCGGTGGCAATGCATGCTTTAATTATGTTTACAATAAACCTAATAGGTATTAAAGCTGTATCTCAAAAACTGTAGGAGGATAACCGAATCTTTATATATATAGCTTGTACCAAAAAGTTAATGTGTCAAAATACCGGACATTTGAAGAAAATTTTATAAATAAAAATCAAAACCCTGTAGACATACACACCTCTATTATAAATAAAAAAACTTTTTAGGTCAAAAACTGAAGAAGATAGCTAGACGTATATGTCCGGACAGAAACAAACGAACGGATGGATTGATTGACGTACGGACAGATCTAAATTAACGAACGTGCTATACATTTAAAAGTAAAATATGTTAAAAGTAATTTCGGTATAGCATGTTTTATTTGAAAATCCAAATAGGATCTGAGTCAATTGAATGCTACATGTGTACTTTTATTTTATGATTACAGCTTGTCAAAAGAGTGCTCTGACACATATATAAGAAAAATCATTAGTGTACCGATATATGAAAAGGCTGGAAATAGAATGAAATTCAAAACAGTGTAGCTGTGGCCATTGATTGACACATTAAATTCATCCATTGACTGGGACAATTTAGGTGAACGTTTGTATGTAACGACCAATGCTCACTATGTACTTTTTAAAGACACTTAAACTATGGGGTCATCAAAGGTTCTCAACACCTAAATAGAGTAATTCGAAAAATTAATCAGAAATAACACGATATTTTGAATTATATCAATTATATAAATCAAAACATAAAGGTTATTCCTGATTAATTTTTCTAATTATTTTCTAATTAAAGGCGTTAAGAAACCTTTGGTGACCCCACAGTTTAAATGTCTATCGTAGGTACGTCGTGAACAGTGGTCGTTACAGACAAACATTTACGTAAATTGTCCCAGTCAATGGATGAATTTAATGTGTCAATCAATGGCCACAGCTACACTGTTTTGAATTTCATTCTACATAATTTACAGTAATTTCAGTATCAACTGCTCTTTACATGGAATTATGTTAACTTTATAATTACATTTCATACTTTGGATTCAATACTGACTGCACTGATGCATAATGTATTAGTTTAGTACTGTTAAAAGAGTTTTGTCTATCACCAAATCATTGTAACTTATTTCTCTGTTCCAAAAACAAATTTTTAATGGACAATGCACATATTTTTATATTGGATGTATTGCACATTTTAAATATCACTTCAGAGTTTTGAACGAAATATATATGATACATAAATCTATTTTTCTGTAGATGGTTAAATAGAAAACTTCAAAGTGCAAAATATATAAGTTTTGATGAAACGATTTTCTCCAGAACTACAAAATGAGTTTGAATGTATTGTGAATTTACTATAAAATTCATTTGTAAGATTTCGTTGAATATTTGAAAATAAAAATTATTAAAAATTAATTCACCATATTTCAAGGGACACTACTCTTTATTTGGCTGCAGTGTTAGACTATTTTGATTTATATGTGTCTAATTTCACGTACAACATATTTTTTTAAGAGAGTGACATGTCTTGATGACTGGATACAACGTAAAACTATCCGTACGTGATATTCTGATCAATTATGGATCCCGGAATGATTTCGTACCCGTGCCGTTCACTTTGACGTATTATGATAATGACTTGTCAAAATTGTAAACAATCGGATTATTTTTCAAATTTTTAGACATGAGCGCCAACGTAGACCACCATGATATTTTATAATGTGAAAGATACACAAGAGTACAGTTGATGGTTGAAAATTTCAAGATGGTCTACGTTGGCGCTGATGTCAAATTTTGTCTCCGAACATGACGAAATTGTAGATTTTTTACATTTTTCGCCGTTTAAGCCTTTTCAAGATACAAGTTTGAACATATTTGAGTACATAACACCTAAAAATAAGGTTCTACATGGACGAGCAGATATTGCAGTTCATTACACAGGCGTGATGGGTTTCAACTTCAAAGTTTAAAAATTCTGGAAAAAGGGGGGCCAGAAACGGCCCTTATCATACCTTGTCCTTTATAAGAAATTCCCCAAAAGTTTGTTGCAAACTTTTATTTAGGAAGAATTTTAATTTCAACAAAAGTAATGAAATGGTAATTAAAGGTTTTAAGGGGCAAGGATTTTATGCAGTTTTGTGTGCTAAATATATTCAAAAAGCTAAAAAGTACCTTTAACCAATCAAGCATGACCTTGACGGAAGCTGCCTCATCCATATCATCTTCAATGACTTCCATAGCATCTGTGTATTCATCTGTGTACAATGACGAAAACTTCTCGGCTAATGAAGTTGGACGGTTCATATCACTTAAGTCTGCAATGTTTGGATTGTTGTCTCTCAGTTTATTCCCAGCAGCTTCACTCAGTCTGAAGTTAAATACACATATAAACAATTGAGAATTTTTAGTATCGATTTTTTTTTAATACAACTTGTATCTTTTCCATTTAAATTATATGTCATAAATAAATAAAACAAAACAAAACAAAACTAATTGTTTTTTGTAATCTGCAAACATCAATCATATACATGTTCCTGATTTTCTCTTATTCTTAACAGATTTATACTTTTTCCTGACCTGTTGATTTTTTTAATCAAAATGTGGTTTGCTTGATATTTTTTGCAGATCATAAAGAAAGATAAAGTTTGTCTTCATACTGTTTAAAAATCCTTAGAGAAAAAGATTCCACCACAATATCTTGCTTGATACAACAATTCATTAGGCAAATATTTGGGTTTGGATTAAAAACATAGTTGTTTAAAGTTGAGACATATCATATACTACTTGATGCAGTGTTCTATGATTATAGTAGGCCATCATATTTGTGCCCAAAAGTTTCTAGAATTGCTAATTAGCAATCATACAATAAATAAATTATCCTCCAAATCTTGATGTTGATAATTCAACACAAAACTATATTTTACTAAAACACTACCTGTCTCTCAGATCATTGATTTCTCTCTTCAGATCAGATATATCATTGCGATACTTAAAGCAATTTTGACAGTTTCTAGGGTCTGTTACTACCTGAGGTGATCGTCGTCTGCAAACAAAAAAACAAATTCTTGAAAGTGATTCACACGTGCATAACAAAAAATATCTAGTTATGAAGTAAAACAAAATGCTAGAACTTTATTTTAGAAAACACAAACATAGTATAAGGATAATCAACGATTTCAGTTCATTTTTTATATTTGAGGGTCTGAAAAAAAGGGGTTGAAAAATTATACAACTATGGGGGGAAAATGTAAAGAATAGAGAATAAAGGGGTGCTTAAAATATACAGAATAGAGAAAAATGGACTAGAAATATGAAAAATAGATAAATATTGCCTAAAAAATTAAAGAATAATGAAATGAAGGATCATGCATCAAGACCATCATATCGAACAATGCTCCAAAATTCTAATAATATATAACAAGAAGCATGAAAGCGTGAAGTGTTCTAGATAAAAAAAAATCATCCATCTAAACAGTTTTTAAAAGTATGTGGCTGTAACACTATGTGATATAGAAGAACTTAATCTGACAAACTTCATATTCAAAGTCTGTTTGTATAGCTTTTTTAAAACATTCGGTTCTTCTTAAGTTTCAATTGAATCTGATGAATAGTCATCTTAAAAATATTGATATACCATAATATCTCATGGATATTTACTCCATGTCTCTATTCTTTTATATATTAAAACAAATTAACTTATATAATTCTTACAAAATAAAATCCAAAATTATCTGAAATTCTTATCAAGAAATATTACCTCAATCTGTCCTCAATTTCTAATTTTTCAACATTTAAAATTTCCAGACGATTATTAAGTGTTTCATTATTCTGTCGTTGTGAAATAATTTCTGTTTCTAACTGCTGTTTTTCTCTCTTTAATTTCTGGACATCTTTCTCCACTGTTTGTAAATGTCTGCATCTATTATATAAAACATAGAGTAAGCGGCGTCCAAATTACATACTAGGTAAATTTTATTTCTTAAAAGTCTTTTTATTAACTCTTTGTCTGTTTTACTTGTAAAATAAACCTTAAATGGTAACTAGTTAACATCAAACAGACTGATGGAAAAATATAATGAACCTTTACTGTGAAGTAATGGTATAAAGTTGATAAATTCTTAAATATATTCATAATCTAACATGAAACTGTTAATACCATATGCACCAGTTTGAGTTCAGGTGTAATTATATAGATTCGATTACATAAAACTGCTCAGTGGAAATATGACAATTGTACCTGAAGCAATCTTCTACATTTTTTTTTAATATTTGATATATGTTAAATTAAGCATTAATGCTGTTTTCTCAGTCTTAAGTTTTCTTTGTTTTCTTTTGAGTAATATTATGTTTGTGTGTTGATCTTTTTTTTTTTGGAGCAATTGCTTCTTCAGTTTATTTTTCGACTTAAGAGTTTGAATGTCCTTTTGTTACTTATTGCCTTTTTTTTTTTAAACCAATGACAAAAAATATATTTATTTTATCATGTCATTAGTAAATGCAGGTTCAATATAAGGAGCTTAAAACATTGATTATATTGGAGCAAAAGAAACACAAAAAACTAAAACCAAGAAATGAAAAAAAACTAAAATAAGCATAATTTCAGCATACAAAATACTTACTTCAGATTTAATTCATCATTATCACTTTGCAGTTTGTCCATATGTCTCTTTAGGGCTGGAATATCTTCAAATTTTTCTGCATATTGTTGCAGTCTGAAAAACACATAAAAAATCTTATTAAGCATATTGTTCATGTATAAAGTTTAACAAAGGATTTATTTTATTTTGTGATACTTATTATTTATAAACTTTTGACCCAGAAAATTTCCCATGCCTGTAGACAGAAGATTAAAAACAAGACAGCAACATTGCTAATTAATTTAAAGCTGCTAGATTGTTGACAAAATAGGAAGCGATTCAAAATGATTGTCAAAATGAGATATACTGTCAGCAATGCAACTTTATAAGAAGATGTGTCCATAGGGCCCAAAATAAAATATTGTTTGTTTCCCATCCCCCGACCGACCCGGTAAAATCGCCGCGACTCGAAAAAATGTTATTGGCCATTCTTGTCCAAATTATTTTTTTTGGTTATGTTGGTTTTTGGTGATATCTTTCCGATGCTGTAGTAAACGTGCGTTGGTTTTTTGTCATACCTTTCTGATGCTGTAATCAACAAGCGTTTTAAATCAAGGCATTTTTGCATTGAAGCGTCTATATGATTCAGAATCAAGAAAAACAAACTGCCTTGCTACACGATTTGTGTTGTGTGCAAGGGTGATATTTGAAAATAAAAAATCTGAAGCACCTTTCAACCCACTGAATGCACCTTGATTGGCTTTGTCTTTTACCTCTGTTCCTGTTTAAAGGATAAAATCTTTGAATAAAAATGGTCTGAATCGTGCTTTGAAATCAATCTACTTTGTCTTCGACTTCGAACAGGTTGAGCACAAGTCAGAAAATGTTGGATACATGAATTCCCTGCTTTCACCTCTTGTGTAAACAAGACCAGTTTAAATGTGTTTTTATTTTTCAATTTATGGCATGAAATTTACAAAAGGGCATGTTTTACGTTATAGCATCAGTTGAATTTGTAAATACTTAAAGTATTCTAGGAACAACAAATCATATAAATGAAGCCTTGTTTTTTCTAGAACTCGAAAAAACATACAAATCTTTTGTTTAGGAATTAATTGACCAAGCTGCATATTCCAGGTGCAACTGAACATAACTGAATTATGTTCACTTCTATTGACAATTTTTATTCATTAAATTTTAATTCCCAAGTCATTAACATATCTTTTTGTCATCTCATAATTGATGATCAAGGTATGAATTGGTGAACACAGGAATTGTTTTGTTGTGAGTTATGCATAAAATTAGACTTGAAATAAGCTTGATTTTTAACTAATTAAACACTTGCTTTCATTACACATTGTTATCACATGAAGGATGTGTACTTTTGTAGATTTCATACCATAAAATGAATAGGAAAAAGGAGGTCCCTGTATACTGTATACTAACATCAGAAAACTGGGGTGTACACTGAATACAGGGAATACCCCAATTTTCTTGACTTATCTTACCTGTTGAATTTTGTAAAAATTCAATATAGAAAAATTATATCAAGAAATAAAATAAAATAATTTGCCTACCTACCTACCCATACCCTGATAACCTGTCGGGGAGGGGAAACAAAGATATTTTTAATGTTGGCCTAGTACACAGATGCCCCACTCCAACTATCATTTTCTATGTTCAGTGGACCGTATTATTGGCATTAAAATTAGAAAGATCATATCATGGGGAACATGTGTACTTAGTTTCAAGTTGATTGGACTTCAACTTCATCACAAACTACCTTGACCACAAACTTTAACCAAAAACTGAAACCTGAAGCAGGACAGACTGACGGACAAACAGACATACAAACATCTAACGGACGTACAAACAGACCGACTAACATAATGCCACTAGGTTGGGCATAAAAATATCATTGTCTACTACCTTGTTTCCAATCTTTTCACTTCTGATAGTTTTTCCTGGAGAATGTTCTTCAGTTCTTTATTTTCTTTGAGTATTGATGATTTTTCTTCATTGTTAATTTCAAGCCTAGAATTAATATTTAAAATACATTAAAATAATTTCTTGATATCTGAAAAAAAGATTGAATGAAAACTGTATCCTCTACAAATATTTGTCTTCTCTCTTAGAGATCTTTTTTTACTTTTTAAGATTTATCTAAATTTACCAACTTGAGATCTATATATATCATAACTTCTTGAGATTTCTATTTCCCTTCTTGAAATCGCTATCTGACTTCTTGAGATCTATATTTGACATTTTGAGTTCTTAAATTCCCTTCTTGAGATCTCTATTTGACTTCTTTAAAGAGATCCCTATTTCCCTCTTGCAATCGCTATATGACTTCTAAAGACTTCTTTAAGTTCTTTATTTCCCTTCTTGAAATCTCTATTTGACTTCTTGAGATCTCTATCTGACTTTTAGAAATCTCTATTTCCTTCTTGCAATCTCTTTTGACTTCTCAAGACTTCTTGAGTTCTTTATTTCCCTCTTTGAGATCTACCGTATATATGACTTCTTGAGATTTATATTTCTCTTCTTGAAATCTCTATCTGACTTTTTGAGATCTCTATTTGACATCTTGAGATCTAGAGGAGTAGGTCCGGTAAGGTCCGATTTTGGCCTCAATTTTCAAGTTCATCTAACGAAAGATTTTAGACACTTTCTAAACACTTAAGTGTCTATTTCAATTGATTCAATTAGTTAATGTGAAAGATTTTAACTTATTAAGCCATTAAAAACGCTCCGATTCAAGCTTAAATATGAAAAATCTATCAAATATGCCAAAAATCGTCACTTTTCAGCTGGTTTTTGCCAAAAATGAAAGTGGCCGCATCCGTGTTCATCCTCAACCTTTATATATATTATGTATAATCATCAAATACAACTTACATTTCAATATTATGAATGAACACGAATGCGGCCACTTTCATTTAAGACGGAAACCGTCTAAAATTTAACTAAAAGGCTACAATTGTGAAGATTTCAGTAATTTAGCATGACTTAATAATGCTAGTACCCGATATATGTGCATTGTATTGTCAAAAACAGCCCATATTTATGTAGCAGAAGCAATCTACTTTTCAATAAATATCTAAACGATTACATTTTAACAATTTTCTAAAACAGCTATATTTTGGGGCCAAAAAGGGGTCTTACTGAACCAACTCCTTTCCATTCTTGATATCTATATTCATCTTCTTGAATGAAGTATTTCTATACCTAAGTACATGTTAATTAATATATCCTACAATCAGCCAATTTGCTATACACAAACAGGTTCACAAATAAGCTTATAAAATAGTATTGCAAATGAAAGGATATGGGTCAATGGAACAGATCCTCAACTAAAAAAAAACAATCAGACAAAAATATTTATCTGAAGCAAGACAATTATATAAAGGAATAGGTTCGGTAAGGTCCTAAAATGGCCCCATATTTATCTTTAAATTTCAAATTAGGATTTATTGACCAATATCATAATAAATTATAGCTTATACAGTGACTAGATAGGAAATAAGCCATTTTGTTGGAAATTTACATTCCTGCATTTTATTATGACATCACAAGTTGTATTCATATTGATTTTCCACGAAAAAATCAATGAAAATGGGTAAATTTCCATTGATTATTGGACAGGAAACATAGAGCGCATACGTCGACAACAAATATCTTTTAAAATAATGTTTGTGAAGACATTTCATATGTCTCATTTAAATATTTAGCTTGTTGACGCCTGCACTCTATGTTTCCTGGTCCTAAATTTGGTTGAAATCCAGCCGATTTTGCAAAATTTCAACAAAATCTTTTATCTTGACCTTTTTGGGATGTAAAAATCAATAAAAAATTATTTGTAGCATTATTACAAAATTGCAAGGAACTATTTATGATATCCAACACAATTTCATTTTTTATCATGTTACTTATAGCCAAAGAAAACAAGGGAGAATATTAACATTACATTATGACTCTTGTTCTGCATCTATCAGGATTCTTTTCTTTTTTTTCAACACTCTCTCTCTCTCTCTCTCTCTTATTCTGTGTTTAACTAAGTGTGCCTTCAATATTTTATACTAATGTATATAGATATTGAAAACAGACAATACTTAATTAACAATAAGTTTTTAGCATTACTCTTATTAAAATGACATTTCATAACCAGTAGCCTTAAGGACAGTTTCACATTAATTACTATAAAACTTAATTATAATCACTCATTTGATCTCATTCTTTGTAATATATTTTCGTTTTACATTATTTTTCACACCTTAAAGTCAGTAACTTCAAAAATCAACAAATTTACAATTTGTTTACTGACATTAAATGTCAAATAATTTGTCTCGACATCAAAAATGCTAAATTTGAAAAACCATATTTTGTAGTTAAAAAAATCCCAAGTTCTATATGAAATGATAAAATAAAAGTATACGTCCAATTAATCTTGAGACAAATTACATATATTAAATGTATCTAAAGATAAATATTCTTACCTCTGATTTAAATCTAAATTTTCCAGCTTCAGACTTTCAATTATTTTATTAAGAACTTCTGCAGTTTCTTTTGAATCTGTTAGTTTTTGGAACCTTTTATGAGAATTAACAAAGATAAGAAAATTAATGTTTTCCTATAAAAAGCAATACTGCTCTTGCAATAATTAAAAATTACTAATAGTACACATGCTGAAATGTCTCGCCTTCTTTACTAATCATTGATATTAATTTACGTTCAACTTGATAGTCCTAAATATAAAGCTTTATTACAACTGTCACATAAACTTAACATTAACCAAGAAAACTAAACATTGACCAATGAACCATGAAAATGAGATCAAGGTCAGATAAACCATGCCAAGCAGGCATGTACAGCTAACAATTCTACCATACAACAAATATAGTTGACCTATTGCTTAAAGTTTGAGAAAACAGACATAAACACAAAAACTTAACACTGAGCAATGAACCGAGAAAATGAGGTCAAGGTAAAATCAAACCTGCGGGACTGACATATAAACATGTTTAACCCCGCCACATTATTTATGTATGTGCCTGTCCCAAGTCAGGAGCCTGTATACAGTGGTTGTCCTTTGTTTAAGTGTTACATATTTGTTTTTTGTTCATTTTTTAATATAAATAAGGCCGTTAGTTTTCTTGTTTGAATTGTTTTACATTGCCTAATCGGGGCCTTTTATAGCTGACTATGCAGAATGGGCTTTGCTCATTGTTGAAGGCCGTATGGTGCCCTTTAGTTGTAAATGTCTGTGTCGTTTTGGTCTCTTGTGGACAGTTGTCTCATTGGTAATCATACCACATCTTCTTATTTATTTATAGATCGTAAAATATTTCCATACACCAAATATAGTTGACCTATTGCATATAGTATTAGACAGGTGACTGACAGAAACTTCGTAACATGAGGCATCATATACAAAAGTATGAAGCATTCAGGTCTTCCACCTTCTAAAATATAAAGCTTTTAAGAAGTGAGCTGACGCCGCCGCCACCGCCAGATTACTATCCCTATGTTGAGCTTTCTGCCACAGAAGTCGCAGTTGAGTTGTGTTTCTTTTCATTTTTTTTTGCCATGGCATTGTCAGTTTGTTTTATGAGATTGAATATCCTTTTGGTTTCTTCTTTCTCTTTTTTCAAGCTTATTAGATTCATGAGAAAACAAGCATGTAATTACCTTGATTTCAAATTGTATAATTCTTCTTGTTTCTCTTGCAGAATAGTTTTCAATTCCTCACATTCTTTGCCTAAAGAAGCCTGTTCTTTGTTGTTTAATGCTAACCTAGAGGGAAATATATAACTAGAGGCTCTAAAGAGCCTGTGTCGCTCACCTTGGTCTATGTGCATATTTAACAAAGGACACAAATGGATTCATGACAAAATTGTATTTTGGTGATGGTGATGTGTTTGAAGTTCTTACTTTACTGAACATTCTTGCTTCTTACAATTATATCTATAATGAACTTTGCCCATTAGTAACAGAGAAAAATATTTGGTAAAAATTTACATAAATTTACCAAATTAATGAAAATTGTTAAAAATTGACTATAAAGGGCAATAACTCCTTAAGGGGTCAATTGACCATTTAGGTCATGTGGACTTATTTGTAGATCTTACTTTGATGAACATTATCGCTGTTTACAGTTTATCGCTATCTATAATAGTATTCAAGATAATAACCAAAAACAGCAAAATTTCTTTAAAAATTACCAATTGGAGGGCAGCAACCCAACAACAAGTTGTCCAATTCATTTGAATATTTCAGGGCAGATATATATTGACTTGATTAACAATTAAACTCCTTGTCAGATTTCCTCTAAATGATTTGGTTTCAGAGTTGTAAGCAAAAAACTACATTTTACCCCTGTTCTATTTTTAGCCGTGGTGGCCATCTTGGTTGGATGGCCAGGTCATCGGACACATTTTTCAAACAAGGTACCTCAAAGATGATTGTGGCCAAGTTTGAATTAATTTGGCCCAGTAGTTTCAGAGGAGAAGATTTTTGTAAAAGATAACTAAGATTTACGAAAAATGGTTAAAAATTGACTATAAAGGGCAATAACTCCTAAAGGGGTCAACTGACCATTTCCGTCATGTTGACCTATTTGTAAATCTTACTTTGCTGAACATTATTGCTGTTTACAGATAATCTCTATCTATAATAATATTCAAGATAATAACCAAAAACGGCAAAATTTCCTCAAAATTACCAATTCAGGGGCAGCAACCCAACAACAGGTTGACCGATTCATCTGAAAATTTCAGGGCAGATAGATCTTGACCTGATAAACATTTTTACTTCACATCAGATTTGCTCTAAATGCTTTGGTTTTTGAGTTATAAGCCAAAAACTGCATTTTACCCCTATGTTCTATTTTTAGCCGTGGCGGCCATCTTGGTTGGTTGACCGGGTCACGCCACACATTTTTTAAACTAGATACCCCAAAGATGATTGTGGCCAAGTTTGGATAAATTTGGCCCAGTAGTTTCAGAGGAGAAGATTTTTGTAAAAGATTACTTAGATTTATGAAAAATGGTTAAAAATTGACTATAAAGGGCAATAACTCCTAAAGGGGTCAACTGACCATTTCGGTCATGTTGACTTACTTGTAAATCTAACTTTGCCAAACATTATTGCTGTTTACAGTTTATCTCTATCTATAATAATATTCAAGATAATAACCAAAAACAGCAAAATTTCCTCAAAATGACCAATTCAGGGGCAGCAACCCAACAACGGGTTGACCGATTCATC
The DNA here is from genome assembly GCF_963676685.1 of Mytilus edulis. Classification (NCBI taxonomy): domain Eukaryota; kingdom Metazoa; phylum Mollusca; class Bivalvia; order Mytilida; family Mytilidae; genus Mytilus; species Mytilus edulis. The sequence goes on along the minus strand of NC_092351.1, from coordinate 49,047,919 downwards.
TGAAAATTTCAGGGCAGATAGATCTTGACCTGATAAACATATTTACCCCATGTCAGATTTGCTCTAAATGCTTTGGTTTTTGAGTTATAAGCCAAAAACTGCATTTTACCCCTATGTTCTATTTTTAGCCGTGGCGGCCATCTTGGTTGGTTGACCGGGTCACGCCACACATTTTTTAAACTAGATACCCCAATGATGATTTTGGTCAAGTTTGGTTAAATTTGGCCCAGTAGTTTCAGAGGAGAAGATTTTTGTAAAAGTTAACGACGACGGACGACGACGGACGACGACGGACGACGACGACGACGACGGACGCCGGACGCAAAGTGATGGGAATAGCTCACTTGGCCCTTCGGGCCAGGTGAGCTAAAAATAAAGGTCAAAATACATGATGAACTAAAACAATTAAAATTAAATAACTTAATATTTGATACATGTTTAAAATTAAAAAAAGTATTGTCTTGCTTTTGTACAGCATTTGGACAGGCAGAGATACTGACAAGTGACATACAATGGTACACAATAATATGTGTTTTCTAAAATTGGCATTAAAATTTCACCTGAGCTTATTTTCCAAGTCTTTCTTTTCCTTATATATCTTTCTGTTTTCTTGTTTCTGATCTTCAATTGTTTCCTTTTGTTCTCCCATCTGCCTCTCAGCTTCATGCAATTTGGAAGTGACATTTCTATACCTATGAAATTAAAATAAAATGCACATCAATTGAATATATGTAGGACAATCAATTTTACAGATAACATCAAGTATGTAACAGTATTTTTTTCTTCAGAAAACACAAACAGTCCATGATTAATATTAATACTTATAGCTGAAGCATGAACTGTTTCTCATATCTGTTCAAACTTTGTCATCATGACACTGAATGAATGATGTTCATGAGAGTTACAAAACACATTGAACTCTTATAGCATAACTTAAGGAGAAGTGTTTTGCAGACTGATATTTGATTTCTTTATCCAATTAAAAATTCCTTTTCACATTACTATAACTCCAAATATGATAAACATTCAAATACATTACCCTTCTTCATGATCCTTGATTTGTTTCTTCAAATTAGATATGTTCCTCACAGAATCTTCAAACTGTTCCAGTTTTGAGTTAAGGCTCCTACAAATGGAAATAAATTTCAAAATTGTCATTGAACTGTTCATTATAATTTGATGTAGTTAGCATGAACTTATAATTACAATTTATAGGGTCAGAGGTAGCCGGGAGAGCACATTCAAGATGTCAGGAATTTTTTTTTAAACTGAGTACCAGTATTTGTTTCACAATGTTTCACGGGGGTCAAATAAATAGTACCTGAGTAGCACAGAACAAATGATGGTTTGTTTATGCGTAGCCTTCTCCAGTGAAAAATATACTTTTCTTTTTTCTCATAATAAAATTAAAGTATCTAAATAGCAATGTATCTGTATACTACAACATCATCATATGAAGGTGGATTGACATTTGAATTATTTTTTTAGTTTATTACATCATACAATGTATGTTATTTCATTATTTTATTATTTTATTGACATCTACTGTTCGGGAATTTTTACACATATTTGTATTTCAATTATTCATTATACTGTTATAGGGGACATGATTGGCAAACATGATAGATTATATATTGCTATTATTAATTAGAATTTATGTTTACAAATAATATTATAATCAAAGAGCAGAATGCTCTGAGGGATATGATTGCCATTGTTTTTATTGACACATGTATACATGTACATGTAGCTAGATAATATTATTTTCAAAACTAAATCACACATGTAAAGTGTAATTTATGTAATATGAATAGTTACAAAATAGCCAATCCCGGATAAAAGTGTATGAACAATGTACTTAGGCCTATTGTGTTTTATTTTTGTACTATAAATTCCAAGTTTACTTTCCACAGCAGTCATTGAGACTCAGAGTGAGAGAAGGTATTTCACTTCCTTAATTATCACCTATTTTCCTACGTTAATTCTTGGAGGAACCCCATTCCTAACTCTTTAAATGTTTCCTTTGGGTCAGTTGTCATGACTCCTTTTCGTACATATTCCTCGGTTTAAATTGCAATCGTTTTTAATATAATACGATGTTTACCAACAGAATGAGTTAATTTTTCTCGAAGTGTATTTACATTCAGAATTGACGGAAGTTACTTCCGGAAGAGAGACAACTCGAAACAATAATATGGAAGACTCCATTTCGCCTGAAGTGGTGTTGTAGTTCATACCTTAACGATGTGGAATACATTTATTTTAATTTAAATGATGCATATGATTTAAAATTATGCAACAACAATAACCCTCAATAGCAGACATACAAAGAAAGGATCCCATGAGTTTTAAATTATTCAATTGAGTGGGGAATCCAGAGCAACCATTCTATCTATATATAGCTAATACCCCTTGAAGTCCAGAAAACTATACGCATGCGCATAATTACCTAAACAAACCCTGGAGCAAGAACGTATTTCAATTTTAATTTTAATTTCTTTATGGAAGTACAATATCAAATATCAGTTTCATAAAGGTGACATATAAGAAAAACTCCACTTCAGTTCTTATATGACAGAAATAGATTTCTCGGAATTCAGAGAACTCTCACATTTTTATCAAAACTAGGGAAATCCCTCTGACGTGTTTCTAAATTTATAAAAACACTAAATATAAATACTGCTTAATTCCCGTGTTGTTAAAAACATGCATATAAGTAAAGAAATATCAAACATGAAGATTATTGAAAGAACATTATAGGAAAGTTGTTTAAGTTCAATCCCTTTGTTTGTTTTTACCTTTTAAAGCAAGACAATCATAAGAATCTGAGATGCTCCTTGATGTTTAGAACAAAACGGTTGACGTGAGGGCATTGTCCTGAGCCACTGGTACAAGTCTACAGATTGCTTGAAAGCAATTGTATCCCAAAAATTAAAGTGCAAGATTTAATTTTTGCAAACTCTATCACGTCACATTTTATTACAATAATAAAATATCCCAACTGCAGCTTAATGTATTTATACTTACTGTAACTCATTTTCCAGTTCAATATTTTCTTTCTGAAGTTCATTTCGCTCATCTTCAAGTGCCTTCTTTTGATGTCTGCATGTTTCAAGATCATTCTTATTCTGCAGCATTTCATAAGCACTATACTGATTTGCTTTTTCTCCTGTTAATCTATTAAATAATTAAAAATGTAAAGTGTATGTGACATTGTGTGTACCAAAATGAGATTCCATTGATAAAATAATATGTTTACCAACTCCTGTAATTGACCCTGTAAATAGAGCTCTTTTTTTAGTTGTCTCACATAGGCATGTTAGGTGGGACATAATTTTCAATTTAACTAATAGAGAGCTATCGTAAAGAGCAACTTAATCTGTGCGTAATGTGTGTTACCTTTAAATTTTTACTTTTCACTAAAAACTTGTGAAGACTCAGATATATCACTTTCAACATATCATGCTTTGTGTGGACAAAAGCCAATATTGTCCTGTATAGAACCACATTATGATTGACATGCAAAGGGAAGTAATATGTTAAAAGAAGGCAATTGGCAAATGGACTATTTCACCTAAAATTTAATAAAACATATACATTGATGTTTTTAACTCAATTTCAACCCCTGTTTTTAGCAACAATGGATTATTTCTAGCATATATAACATATATTATATTCGTTCTTCTTTTCTCTTTCTTTTGTTGGAGAATTTTCCATTTATAAAGAGAAATAAGAGAGAAAGTGACGTCACCTAAATTCAAATTTGAACTGTGTTCAGTAGTAATAAGCATTGTATATAAGTTTCAGAACATTTGGTTTCAGAAAAGTAAGTTAGAGAGTGGAAACCAATATCAGGACATACCAATGGACAAGCATAGGTGCGTCCAGGGGAAGGGCCCTTTTCCCCCCCTTTTGTGGGAAAAATTTGGTTGATTATATAGGGAATCACTGAAGCATGACTGGAGCAGGCCAACCCTTATGAAAAATTCTAGATCCACCACTGACAAGGCTGGGCATCAAGTATTTAAATTTGTGGTGACCACAAATTTCACGAGAATTGTATTCTATTAATAATTATGAATGGACATTTCGAAGGTTAAAATGTTGTCTTTCTAATGTTACTTGCATAAAACTATAATTCTGGTAAAAGTGATCAAATATTTAAAGTACCTTGATTTTAAATTTTCAATCTCACGTTCCATTCGCTGTATTTTGTCATTGTCATCTTTCAACCTTGATTTTAAACTTTCAATCTCATGCTCGGATTGCCTTATTTTTTCATTGTAATCTCTACACCTTGAATTTAGAGTTTCATTCTCGTGTTCCAATTGCTGTACTTTGTCATCATCCCTGCAACTTGATTTCAAAGTATAAATCTCACGTTCGAATCGCTGTATTTTGTCATTGTCATCTTTCAACCTTGATTTTAAAGTTTCAATCTCATGCTCCGATTGCCTCATTTTTTCATTATCATCCCTGCACTTTGATCTTAAAGTTTCAATATCCTTTTCAAATCTCTTAAGTTTTTGTAAATCTTTTTCCTCCTTATCCTTAAACAAAGCAACTAACTCTAACTTTTCCCTCTCTTTGGTCTGAAGTTCTTCTCTAGCAAGAACCTTCTCTGTATTTAGGTTTTGATATAAAGATTCTTTCTTCTCCTTCAGTACCCTTTGCAGTTCTGTTCTTGCATCATTTCTTTCTTTCCTCAGTCTATCATTATCCTCCTTATATTTGGTGGAAATATTATCAGAGCTCATTCTATCTGATGTCTCTTTTTGGTACCTATAAAGTTAGATGAAATACCTATTAGTACAGGTTTATAAGAATTACAAATAAATGAAAGAGGACTTTGGGATCAATTGCAAGAGCAACACAACAATTAGCATTAACCACAATAGAATTCTAGAGGTCTTTATACAATAATTCAAGAAGTTCGCTTGACATGTTTTGGAATTTTTGTCAGATTTTCAGAATCCTCAGGTTTTATCCATTTGAATGCCTAAAAAAAATGCCAATTGTCAGACCACATTTTCTTTTTATAAATCTATTACATGTATAATTATAAGCCATCTGTAAAAGTCTTATAGAATTTTAGTTATTCTTTAATAGCTTTTGAGAACTTTAACTTGTCAATGATAAAGCTATAAAAAACCATGAGAGAACATTTTCCTGCAAAATTTCAATGGCTAATATTGCGAAAAAAAAGCATATGACCTATATTTTATTTTTGCTCTTTTAGTTCCTTTACTAATCCCTTATCAATATATACTGTTGTTATGAAAAGCTTGTGTAGCCAGCTTTCTCAACAAAGAAACATCAACCACCAACTTGCTTATAACCCCCTACAGTCGACATTTTAAGTTATAAGTCATTTAAGATGACAAAATACCTAACCTCATTTTATCTATATAGAAAAACATAAATGGACATCAATATCCATTCTGAAAACACACAACAGTAATGTTTTTAAAAATATTTATTTTTTTCATTTACTGTGCAAAAAAGTTATTACAATAAAGACAAAGACAAATACTTTAATACCTTTTTTCTAGGTTCTCGAATTCCCTTTTTACTCCTTCTATTTCACGTAATGATTCTTTCAACTGATCATTTTCAGTTTTTGTGTTCTGAAGAAATAAGATATCAGCTTCCAGTTTTCTTATTCTGTAAAAACAAAAAACTTGACAATTAAATTTTCATTTCATAACATGCTCGAAAATATTCTAAACAAACAATTCAGCTCCTTTTGATGGCTCTTTTTTTTTTCTTAGTGAATTACACAATTATATGACATGTAAATGTATCAGAACAACAACTGAAAAAAGGGTTGAAAATAGAGAAAATGTATCACTCTATTGGCTAATAGCACCAAACAATTGTGAATGAATCTCTTAGTGTTTATAACTTTCTAAAACCAAGGGAAATATTTTGATCAAAATAGATCTACTACAAATCACATATGTATTATCTACACATGTTATAACATGGAACTATATTCCAGGTGGAAAAACATTGAAAACCAAAATGTGTCCATAGTACATGGATGCCCCACTCACTATCATTTTCTATGTTCAGTTGACCAAGAAATTGGGGTCAAAATCTATTTGGCATTGTAATTAGAAAGATCATATCACAGGAAACATGTGAATTAAGTTTCAACTTGATTGGACTTTTAAATATCTTCATCAAAAACTACCTTGACCAAAAGCTTTGGCCTGAAGCTGGACAGATGGACTAATAGATGGATGAACGAACTGACACACAGAACAGAAAACATGATGACCCTCTACTATTGTAGGTGGATTATAAAAATCTTCAATCAAAGCAATATTTTAGAAGAAAAGGATGTGGCATCCTGATTATAAATATAAGATATATTCCTTCTCTAAAAAAAAAATTACTTACCTGCAGAGAATTTTTAGGGAAAAAAATAAAGAATGCATTCATGGGACACAGATTATACCCCAGCTTGTATATTATATTATGAAAAGGCATAACTCAAGAACCATAAAAGTTACAACCCCCAAATTCCAACTTATCTGTGTTTTGTGGAAATAAGCATTGTGTTTAAGTTTCCTAACATTGGCTGGGGTAAACTAAAGTCATAGAATGGAATCTAATTATGGCACGTAAATACTGAGGGACACTAAATGCCTACTCAGGTGACGATGGAGGCATACAAAAATTAAAATATTAATTTGGTTCAAAACACACAAGGGTAAATTTCCCTTATAAAAAGATATTTATTAAGAATGGATTAAATTAAAAGGTAACAAGAATGTGTCCAAAGTACATGGATGCCCCACTTGCACTATCATTTTTCATGTTCAATGGACCGTGAAATTGGGTAAAAAATCTAATTTGGCATTAAATTAGAAAGATCATACCATAGGGAACATGTGTACTAAGTTTCAAGTTGATTGGGCTTCAACTTCATCAAAAACTACCTTGACTAAAAACTTTAACCTGAAGCAGGACAGACGGACGAACGGATGGACGAACAGACGCAAAGACCAGAAAACATAATACCCCTCTACTATCGTAGGTGGTGCATAAAAAAAGAAAATAAATAAGATTTTAACCTTAGGGCTAACTGTCCTAATAGTAATTTTCTCTTGTGTTTGTGTCCATACATACCTGGCTTCTGAATCTTTGAGCTCATTTGATTTTTCTCGTAAATTGTCTTGCAATTTATCTTGATCTCTTTGCCATTTCTTACGATCTTCCTTACTTTTATTCAATCTGAAATATTATTACACAATTACATTAAAATAAAACTTGATGCAGCATAAATATTTTTATTATTTTTTTTACTGGTAAAATTGTATTGCATGCTAAAACTAGAGGCTCTAAAGAGCCTGTGTCGCTCACCTTGGTCTATGTGCATATTAAACAAAGGACACAAATGGATTCATGACAAAATTGTATTTTGGTGATGGTGATGTGTTTGAAGTTCTTACTTTACTGAACGATTTTGCTTCTTACAATTATATCTATAATGAACTTTGCCCATTAGTAACAGAGAACTATATTTGGTAAAAATTTACATATATTTACCAAATTAATGAAAATTGTTAAAAATTGACTATAAAGGGCAATAACTCCTTAAGGGGTCAATTGACCATTTAGGTCATGTTGACTTATTTGTAGATCTTACTTTGCTGAACATTATTGCTGTTTACAGTTTATCGCTATCTATCATAGTATTCAAGATAACCAAAAACGGCAAAATTTCTTTAAAAATTACCAATTGGAGGGCAGCAACCCAACAACCAGTTGTCCAATTCATCTGAAAAATTCAGGGCAGATAGATAATGACTTGATTAACAATTTAACTTCTTGTCAGATTTGCTCTAGATGCTTTGAATTCATAGTTATAAGCCAAAAACTGCATTTTACCCCTATGTTCTATTTTTAGCCGTGGCGGCCATCTTGGTTGAATGGCCAGGTCATCGGACACATTTTTCAAACTAGATACCCCAAAGATGATTGTGGCCTAGTAGTTTCAGTGGAGATTTTGTAAAAGATTACTTAGATTTATGAAAAATGGTTAAAGATTGACTATAAAGGGCAATAACTCCTAAAGGGGTCAACTGACCATTTTGGTCATGTTGACTTATTTGTAGATCTTACTTTGCTGAACATTATTGCTGTTTACAATTTATCTCTATCTATAATAATATTCAAGATAATAACCAAAAACAGCAAAATTTCCTCAAAATTACCAATTCAGGGGCAGCAACCCAACAACCGATTGACCGATTCATCTGAAAATTTCAGGGCAGATAGATCTTGACCTGATAAACATTTTTATCCCATGTCAGATTTCCTCAAAATGCTTTGGTTTTTGAGTTATAAGCCAAAAACTGCATTTTACCCCTATGTTCTATTTTTAGCGGTGGCGGCCATCTTGGTTGGTTGACCAGGTCACGCCACACATTTTTTAAACTAGATACCCCAAAGATGATTGTGGCCAAGTTTGGATTAATTTGGCCCAGTAGTTTCAGAGGAGAAGATTTTTGTAAAAGATTAATTTAATTTATGAAAAATGGTTAAAATTGACTATAAAGGGCAATAACTCCTAAACGGGTCAACTGACCATTTTGGTCATGTTGACTTATTTGTAGATCTTACTTTGCTAAACATTATTGCTGTTTACAGTTTATCTCTATCTATAACATGTATAATAATATTCAAGATAATAACCAAAAACAGCAAAATTTCCTCAAAATTACCAATTCAGGGGCAGCAACCCGACAACCGATTGACTGATTCATCTGAAAATTTCAGGGCAGATAGATCTTGACCTGATAAACATTTTTATCCTGTCAGATTTCCTCAAAATGCTTTGGTTTTTGAGTTATAAGCCAAAAACTGCATTTTACCCCTTTGTTCTATTTTTAGCCGTGGCGGCCATCTTGGTTGGTTGACCAGGTCACGCCACACATTTTTTAAATAGATACCCCAAAGATGATTGTGGCCAAGTTTGGATTAATTTGGCCCAGTAGTTTCAGAGGAGAAGATTTTTGTAAAAGATTACTTTAATTAACGAAAAATGGTTAAAAATTGACTATAAAGGGCAATAACTCCTAAACGGGTCAACTGACCATTTTGGTCATGTTGACTTATTTGTAGATCTTACTTTGCTGAACATTATTGCTGTTTACAGTTGATCTCTATCTATAATAATATTCAAGATAATAACCAAAAACAGCAAAATTTCCTCAAAATTACCAATTCAGGGGCAGCAACCCAACAACCGATAGACCGATTCATCTGAAAATTTCAGGGCAGATAGATCTTGACCTGATAAACATTTTTACCCCATGTCAGATTTGCTCTAAATGCTTCGGTTTTTGAGTTATAAGCCAAAAACTGCATTTTACCCCTATGTTCTATTTTTAGCCGTGGCGGCCATCTTGGTTTGTTGACCGGGTCACGCCACACATTTTTTAAACTAGATACCCCAATGATGATTGTGGCCAAGTTTGGTTTGATTTGGCCCAGTAGTTTCAGAGGAGAAGATTTTTGTAAAAGTTAACGACGACGGACGACGACGACGACGGACGACGGACGACGACGGACGACGGACGCCAAGTGATGAGAAAAGCTCACTTGGCCCTTCGGGCCAGGTGAGCTAAAAAACACCAATATTAGTTAAAATTGGTACACAATGGCCTTTTTGCAAAAACTTAGAATACAAATAAATGTTACATAGCAGTTTTAGTTCAAGATACTGTAAATTCAAAAATAATGCAAGGTTTTTATTTATGTGAAAATTGCGACAGTATTGTAAATACAATTATTCAAACTCACATTTTAAAATATTTTATATGAATTGAGCAGGATTTTTCCCAAAATTGTAAAAATTAAAATCGCATTTGAGTCTTAAATGACAAAATCGCATTATATATGCATGCAATAATTTTTGAATTTGCAGTTGATATAATGAACTAAAATTTCATGTAAGCTTTACTGTATCATGTATTCATGAAAAAGGATGCCGCTTCTATTGTTTAAAGTTGTTTACAAAGACCTTGACAAAAATTAATTTGGCACTTTTAATTTTCATAACATTTTGACAAAATCTTTGACTAAAAATACATTTGAAAAAATTCAACTACACACTTTATCCGAAAAAGTTCATTGGATATATATGTATATATATAGGACTCTAAAGTGCGATGGGGACTCTAAGTATGATGGTCACACTAAAGTGCGATGGTATATACTAAAGTGCCATGCCTCCATACGCTAAAGTGCGATGGTCCATGAAAGTATAGACGTAAGAAATGTAGTTGGATTGTGACGCTAACGGTCGTTTATACAAACCATAAATGTACAAATGATGTACATGCTGGAAGATATATTTCATTAACAATTTTTAATCAAGCAATCGGAAAGCAAGTCTCCATGCATGCTATTATTAACAGTAAACCTAAAACTAGCTGTGCTTTGTCGGCTGAAGCAAATGTGTAGGTTTCTTTCGGTCGCTTAAAGGAGGACTTGTATCTGCAGTTTTTTTTATAGATACAAAATAGTAAATGCAATAGTGTTCTGTATACTGCTTGTATTGGAAGCGAACCGTGACATTTATTTAATTTTTACGTTAATTGCAGCTCGATAAATTACTTTGCAGTCCTCGCACTTAAAATATTGTGGATTTTATGGAACGGAAACATCTGTAAAATAATGATACATGTTTTCAAGCGTAAATTAAAAAATTGTACGCTATATCACTAGTTTATACATTGTAGGACAATATAACATGTATTTGTTCTCGCTACGAAAATGTAGAAACTTGGGACAACATCTCCTTTCTCTCGCATTTGGATTATAAAAGCTTAATATGCAAGTAAATGTTATACATTGCGAAAATGAAGGAATTTTGTATTTGTCGTTTACAATTAGGACTGTGAGCTTGGCCTAGGGGAGGTGTTCACATAGTTGTTAGACAGTGTGAACGGAAAGCTACACAAATGGTCCAAATATTTGATACGCCCGAATTGCTAATTATTTTTTTTTGTGACACCTAATTATCCTTTTTAGCAATAAAAACGTGGTCGTCTTCTAAATTTAAAAACAATCAATGCCTACCGGTAAATAATAGAGTGTATCACATATTTATACTTTAGCTTTCAAGCTTTTGCAAAAAGACAAAAGCAATCCATGTTCTTTAACGTTTTTAGCTCTATACTCTTACCCTGTTGGTCCATAGCGTGATAAACCATCGTACTTAAGCAAACAATCAACCATCACATTTTAGCGTGAGATGCCATCATACTTTAGCGTAGACCATCGCACTTTAGCGTGACCATCGCACTTTAGAGTACCATCGCACTTTAGAGTCCTACATATATAACATGACGGTATCCAAATTGCACCTATTTTGACAGTTTTTTTACCTAAGTTTTTTATGATCGAGACAAAAATGTCCGATCTGTGTTTGTTTAGTATCTGTATCCTTCTTTATTATAAAGGTACACTAATTTGATTTTTAATCCATATTGAGTCATAGAAAAATGGGTTTGAATCGACCTCAAAACTATTCATGATTCCGTAATGAGGAGTACCCAAATTGCCTCCACGCTTAAATTTACATCATTAAAAATTGAATAACAAATGTTTTGTTGTATATTTTCAAATATTTTGAACACTTGGATATTAGTCCATGTTTAATCTAAATTTTTTAATAAATAGATACTTGTAACATATTGTGTTTATTAATTTTAAAAAGATGACATTTTGTTTTTTCAGTAAACTCTTCATATGTTGATAAATACTGTGAACATTTTGTGTATATCTAAATATCTTTACCTATGTTGAAACACGTGCATAGTATCAAATCATAAAAATGCATATTGTTTAATCTCTAGGAATCTTGTAAGATTTCCACTGCTATTTTTGCTAAATAGGTGCAATTTGGGTACCGTTATGTTAGCAGTTTGACAAACGCTAATTTTAATCATTGAAGAGTTCAAAAATTCAATAACAATAAAACTTGATTAAATGTTCAGCTGATTTTTACAGAGTTATCTCCCTGTAGTGTTTGATACCACCTTAAGAAAACTTATATTTGTTAATTCAAAAAGTCCATTATAATAACCTATTTGTATCTGAAAAGCATTTTTCAAGTAATTAGTTTTTATCACAGCGCAATAATCATACCCATAATATTAAAAGTATTCTGATTACTGGGTGCAATCTTTACAACACTGGTCATCGTATGTATTAAAAAACTTCTGTTCAAAACATACCTGTCAACTGACCCATATTCTTTTGGTGTGACCTGAGATTTTCACAATTCTGAGGGATCACCCGGGTCAATAAATAACCAAACAATGGGTTGTCTGATATTGTCTGAAAATTTCTGGACAGATAGATTTTAACATGTTGAACATTTTAACCCATTTTCAAACTTGCTTTAAAAGCTTTAGTTTAAGAGATGTAAGCCAAAACTGCCTTTTAACCCTATGTTCAATTTTTAGTTCTGACCCTTATCTTAGTTGGCCCGGCTGGTCATCAGACACATTTTTTAAACTAGATACCCCAATGATGATAATGGCTTAGTTTGGTTAAATTTGGCCCATTAGTTTCAGAGGAGAAGATATTTTTGTAAAAGTTAACAATGACAGAACACGATGGACGCCATGTGATGAGAAAAGCTCACTTGAGCTAAAAACAGACAATCTAAAAATGTTCAAACTTACAAATCTTCAAGTTTAATTTTCTCATTTCCCAGTGAAAAGATTTTTCCTCTCAATAATTCTCTGTCATTATCCAATTTTCTGTTTTGCTGCAGAAGATTTTCTATTGTTCCGTGTGAGGAATCCTGTTGATGAACTTGCTCATTTTTGCAACGATTTACATCACTCTGGATCTCGTCCAATTTAGCTCTAAAATTAACCTTTTCTTGTTCTAAGCTGTCCTTTTCCCGTTGTAAACTTTCAATAGTCCTTTTAGTAGCAATAATTCCTGTTTCATATCTGATGATGAAAAAGTATAAAAAAAAAAAATACTGGGTCGTTTATTTTGGTTACTGGCTTTACACTTTTAATTGTTCAATCTTTTTACTTTCATAAAATATAGGTATTTTGTAAAAGTATTTTCATTAATTTTCATGGATTGTACAGCCATAAAATACAGAAATAACAGAAATAACAGAAAATTTAGAAAATGGAAAAAATTCACAAAAATATTCACTGTTTTTTATACATGTTCTATATGATTATAAAGTCTTACTTTTCTGAAAGATCACTATATTCTTGTCTTATTTTTTCTATATTTTTCAATGCTTCTGTGAGTTCATTTCTCAAGCTAATATTTTCTTTCTCAGTATCTGATCTACCTCCACCTGAAGAATAGCTGAAATAGAAAAAAAAAGAAATGGTTTGTTGTCATCAATTAATTAAAATAAGATTTAAATTACAATAAACAAATTGATTCCAGGAGCCAGTTTGCTAAGCATGCATTTTTAAAAAAATTGCTTTTCTATGAAAAGTTTTTCTTCAAAATTAATGTTATTTAAAGAAAAGGTAATTTGAAAATATATGTGTAATTATTGGTGCAAAGTAAATTGTAACAAATGGCCTGGTTAAACCCAAAGGGACACATCTGCTCAAGACTTAAGGCATGATAACTTAAGATCAACACTTCATTAAAGCATCATATATATGTTATTCTCCCTCTGTCCAAATATCGATATAAATCATGAAACAAATGGTTTTGAACTTCTTTAAAAAAATCTTACCGCTCTGGCAAAGACGATGTGTCTGTTTTCCACATATTCAAATCTGTGAACTCTTCATCCTCCTGTCCATACACATATCTCTTTGCTGACTTTGACCTATGTGGAAGAAACAATGTCTGTTGAATAACACTTAATTGAATACTTATATATATAACATATTTCAATACCTGACTTAATCATGCTACAGTTACAAAGACAAGAGGCTGTCAGATGCGATAGCAAGCCGGATTTATTAACATTTATTTGTGTCCTGGCGTTTTTCAATATCACAAGGACCATAACTGATTCATGAACAGTAAAAGTGAAAATTGTCAATATCAAATTTGACTCCATTGTGTCATCAGTAACAACATATCAAAATTTAAAAAGCTTTGGTTGCATGGTTCATGAGTAAATGCAACAACATGACTGGAAACATAATTTTTCCATCTTTCAAGAACCATAACTCCTGAACAGAAAAAGTGAAAATCTCCATTATTGAACTTGACCTCAATTTTGTCATCAGTAACAACATATTTAATTTGGGAAGCTTTGGTTGAACGGTTCAAGAGTTAGTACAGGGACACGACTGGAAACACCCTTTTTCAAACTTTGAAGAACCATAACTCCTGAACGGTAAAAGTCAAAATCGTCATTATTGAACTTGACCTCAATTTTGTCATCAGTAACAACATATTAAAATTTCAAAAGCTTTGGTTAACCAGTTCATAAGTAAATACACGGACAACATTTGGCTGCCGCCCACCCAGCTGCCTTACCGACCGCCTAACCGCCCGACTGCCCACCCCCCACCGTACATCCCCAAATCAATAACCAACATTTTTGTCACAAAAATCCAGTTAAAAATGTCAGGAAAAGTATACTGAATCAAAGTTAAGTTTTAAACTTAAATAAATGGGGAATGTGTTCATGGGACACAGATAATGAATGCCCCCCCCCCCCCCCCTCACACTTGCATAAAACATAATAAAGGGATATAACTCAAGAACAGTTAAAGCTACTTGGGACACATTTGATTGTCCACTTGCATAAAGCATTATTAACATTCAGCATTTTTTATCCATTTGTAAAGGGGAATAACTGATTTTTTCGGAAGCAAATAAAAAAAATAAATGCTTACTTCATTTAACTTATAATGTAGAAAGATAACTTGTTTTGTTTGTCAATATTTAAAATAATAGGAATTCCATCACTATAAAGGTTACCATTATCGTTACAATCATAATTACCATCGGTGATCTGTGGACTTTCTCATTTCATCAAGCTCAATTCTCAATTCCTTTATTTCTCTCTCCAACTGACTTCGTTTTGAATTGAATAAAGATTTCTGCTCGTTACATTTTGATTTCATCTCTTCTAATTCCCTTTCAGCATGTGTTACCTTCTTATCTGCTCTGCTGGATTGAATTTTAAGATGGCTAATTTGATGTTGCAACTTACTCTCAATATCAATGTGTTGCTTCTTTACTTCAGCATGACTTTTAATTAGAAATATATATGAATTAGAGATGTGGGTTATATTTCAATGAGGCAGCTACACAATAAGAAATAAATTGGGAATGTGTTAATAGGGACACAGATGATACCTGCTAGCATATAACTTTATAAATGGACTGTAAACAGTAAAAGTGAAGCTGCCAAATTTTAATTTAGTGAGTTTAGTGATAATAAGCATTATGTATACATTTCATTAAATTTAGTTGAGACAAACTAAAGTTAGAGAACAGAAACGAAATAAATCAGCATTTTTTACTTATATAAAGGGGCATAACCCTAGATTGGTCATCCAAGTGCTCGTAAGAAGCGTAACTCTAAAACTGTAAAAGTGACGCCACCAAAATTCAAATTTGATCTGTTTTTAGTGGTAATAAGTATTGTGTATAAGTTTCATAACATTTGCTTGAGGTAACAACTTCAGGACATACAGACAGACATAATAATAATGATTACTTTCTTTGTAGACACATTATAGAGCTGCATTTAATTGTTAGTTGATAAAAGAGACAACTCTCCATCCAAGTCACAATTTGTAAAAGTAAACCATTATAGATCAAAGTTGGTAGTCAACTTGCCTTTTTTATTATGACCCTTTATATCTTGCTTGAATTCTTTCAAATTTCTTTGGTTGGAGCTCAACTTATGGGTATGGCATGCTTAATTATCAGCTTGGTATCTTTGATTATTTTTTTTAACTCTTTAAGTAACACTGACACTTAACACTGAACAATTATATGAAGAAAAAAAGATGTGCCCCTGCCTTCATGCATCCTCATTGCAAAAATTAAATGTTAAAGATGCAAAAAATTGTTAATCAGATCACAAGACAAACTCTGTAAACTTCTAGACAAAAAGCAATTATTTGGCTGAACATTTATCAATGGAAACATAACACAATATGTATGAATATGTCATAATCAAACAATTGTGTGATGTAAATAAGCTTAAAATTTTACTATGAAAATTACATAAGCAACAAAACCCTGAAAAAAGGTGCCACTAGTGGAGCTGTAACAGATTACCCTCCATGACCCCTTTACTATGAATTTTGTATTTGGTGGAGTTAATGTTGATGAATGTTTGCTTTTCTGTGATGTGATTAGGGCTTCTAGAACTAATTGTAGGGGGAAGGCACTTTTATTAAAATTTGATGAGTGGTGGTTATTTAAGAAAGATTGCTTGAACATTTAAATGAAATATCCAATTTAAAATGTATGCGTGTAATTCAGTGATTGTCGTTTGTTTATGTGTTACATATTTGTTTTTTGTTCATTTTTCTTATATAAATAAGGCTGTTAGTTTTCTCGTTTGAATTGTTTTACATTGTCTTATCGGGGCCTTTTATAGATGACTATGCGGTATGGGCTTTGTTGAAGGCCGTACAGTGACCTATAGTTGTTAATGTCTGTGTCATTTTGGTCTCTTGTGGAAAGTTGTCTCATTGGCAATAATACCACATCTTCTTTTTTATATGGTGGGGTCAAATAAAAAATGTCTCCCTTCCCCCAATACATTTATTTTTGGAACAGCCCTTAGAGGATCTTTTCAGTATAGTCTGTATTTCTTCTATTGTTTTAATTACATTGATTATATCTCTTTATCTGTTATTACCTAATTCAGTTGCCAAGTTATCTAAATAGTCAAACTACTGTGTCACTCGACCGTAAACACTGAGGTTGTGTGCTCAAATCCCAGAAGGGGCAGGTGCACTTTACTCCAGTTTTATTGACAAGGATTTCTTGGGAAGTCAGTGGTTCTCTAAAGCTTCCTCCCCAAATAAAAACTAATCACCTTAAAATAGCACAAAAGTGTTGAAAGTGGCTTTTAAGTACCAAGCAATCTAAAATATATTCATTAATTAAACATATATACACATGCTTACTTGTTTTCAATTTCAAATATTTTTTCTTTCAATGATTCATTGTCTTTTACTAGTTTTCTGTTGTTTTTCTGCTCTTCAAGTAATTCATTTCTATCTCTATAAAATAACATTGCATATATATCATATAGACTATCATTTTTTATATAACTATTGTTTCTCTACTATCGAAACAAAACAAAATGTAAATAATTATCAAAAATAAAATGTAATAATGTTAAACAAATCATGCTTAGTGTTAGAATTGTGTAAATAAAGTACTCATATTAATATCATGCATCTGCACATGCAAAAGTTAATTGTTTCACTTATCTTAATAATTTCCCCAAAAAAATACAAATAGGAAAACTGCATCAATTAGTTTTTTTTTTTTAAATAAGTGCATGTCAATAAAATATATTTACTAAAACATGCATGTTATTCTTTCTCATTTCACAAAAGAAGTCAAACACTATTTTTATTTTCAAATCCTTTGATTTACTTTGTTTCATTGGACAGGAAACGAAATACATTATTTTGAAGTGAAGCAATTATCTAAATCTAGTTTTAAGTGTACTCAATTCCCAAGAAAAATCCATACTTCACTCTAATCCTTGCTAAAAGGGTCATCCATAAATTTCTATTTTATGTTAATAAACATTTATTTCTCCTTTTTTTTTGCTAAATTATCTACCTTAAAGAAATATCTTTTCCTTGTCTTTCCATCTCTTTCAACTTTTCATTAAGTTCATTGAAACACTTGGTACACTGTTGAAGCTCATTTTCTTTTTCCTTCAAATTCTTTTTTAAATGATTTATTTGTTGATCAGCTTTCTGTTTTTGTTTCTGTAATTGAGCTATCTCACACTGAAGTTTAACACTATCATTCTTAATCAGATACTCTGATAAAATAGATTCTGCATCATTTTTTTCTTTCCTACATTTTTCTAACAAATGTATCTGTTGCTCTAGTTTATCATTAGCATCTTCGAGTTCAATTTTCTGCTCTTCATCTCTGTGAAATCACATTTAGTACAATACTGTTAAGCTAAGCATTTATATCTATCAAAACTTAAGTTGTATTATGAGAAAATCTATATAGTACATGCAAAGAGTTAGTTGAACACAGACTCAAACAAGATTAAAGGAAAAGCTTAAACTTTAAGTTTTGGTGCTCTTGAAAGTTTGCCTTAAATAAGTTACATGAATGAAAACAATTTCAAAATAAAAATAAATCTTTTCAGGCTATTCTAAAACAGCTAAGTAATTACGGACATTAAGAGAGGCGGGGTTTAACCATTAGCTTATTTAGGATCAGTACAACTATAGACAGGTGTGTCAGGATAAACTCATCAATGATGTGTCCAGTTATTTGTCCCATATCATACACTTAGTTCAATCATATGTCCGTTTGTTGCCACTGATAGGTGATTAGAAATCAATTATGATTATAACTGCCATTATCCTTATCACAAATATCTTCAAATAGACTGTCCTTATGCTGATTAAAATGTAAGCTCCACCCGATCAGTTGAAATAACATTGGTAATATCAACTGATTAAATTTGATATATTATTTCTTCTTGCTTAATCATAAACAGTTATTTATTATAAAGCTTAATTTAACCAGATGCTCGACAGGGCCCAGCTTTATACAACCGCAAAGGTCGAACCCTGAACAGTTGGGGTAAGTATGGACACAACATTCAAGCTTGATACAGCTCTAAATTTGGATTGTGATCAAATTTTTGACATAATATGAGTTTCTGACACAAAAAAAATGTCAAGATCTTACAAATCTATTGTGCAATATTGTGCAATTAAAGATTTCTTCTTCAAACATTTAAAAATTTGGAAATTGAGAAATTTTGGGGAAAAAATCGAAAAACTGCTTACCTCCTAAAATCTTGAGTGATAACCCTAAAGGCAAAGTCAATACTAACCATCCCTTCATAATATGGAAACTTATGGTATAATTTCAAAGAGATTCACACACAAGTTATTGTTTGAAAACTACAAACATGCTTATTTTGGGCCCCCTTTTTTGCCCCTAATTCCTAAACTGTTGGGACCATAACCCCCAAATCGATCCCAATCTTCCTTTAGTGGTATTGAACCTTCTGGTAAAAAGTTATAGAGATCCATTCACTAAAACAAAAGTTATTGTCCGGAATCAAAATGTGTCTTTTGACGATGACATAGATGAAGACGACGACGCAGACAACATGATACCATTAAAAGACGCAAAAAAAATGTTTGCGGTCATATAAAAATGAACTATTTACAAGTGTATATCTAAAATAAAGGAGCTATTAGACCTATATGTTCTTAATCTAAGGGTAAATAACATATCAAAAGTTAGCAATAGATGATAAAAGTTTATAAAAGACATAAAAACATATAATTAGTTTCATGATATGAATTCAACTAAAAATTTTGCATCATCTCAAAATCCAGAGTCATCACATAGATTTAGCATCATTGAATCAAAAACACATAAGTCAACGTATATTAGTTATGCCTTAGTCTAACAGATGTTCCCCTATAAACTTTATAATAAACAATGCTATAATACCTGTTCTTATACGAACAAATATAATGTTATTGAATATAATACATTAAGTTGTGAACATTTAAATTGGACAACTGATAAAGGCAAAGGCAAATAATTGGTTATATCGAATGTAAAAAGATGTGCATCATATTGCAACTGCAACCTAACCTTACACATAAAAAGCAAAATACATCAAGAGGTCAACATGCAGTGCTGAACAATAAAAAGTGATGTTTTCTATACAATAAAGCCCTTTTAAATCCTTCAATGTCTAGAAATGCCATGGAACAGGCACATGAAAATATGACATGCTTAAATTTGTTAAGACAAGTATACAGCTTTTTAAGATACAAAAATAAAGATCTGGCACAATTGCCAAAAGACAACTCTCCACATGAGACCAAATAACACAAAAAATAAACTATAGGTCATCTGTGGAAGGGTAGGCACTATACTAACCTTTTCTGGATTTCTAAGATAAGTTTTTTCTGATTCTGAATTGTGTTCTGGTAACTTCTGGTTTTTAAACGCAAGGTTTCATCTTGGTCTACATTTAAAATGCTGTAAAGTTCAAAAAATAATATGTACAAGAATGTGTTCAAAGTACACGGATGCCCCACTCACACTATAATTTTCTATGTTCAGTGGAACGTGCAATTGGGGTCAAAACTCTCTAATTTGTCATTCTAATTATAAAGATCATATCATAGGGAGCATGTGTACTAAGTTTCAAGCTGATTAGACATAAACTTCATAAAAAATAACCTTGACCAAAAACTTTAACCTTAAGCAGGACAGACAGACAAAATAACTACAAATGGACAAACAAACTGATGCACAAACTGAAAAAAAACAATGGCCCTTCACAGTTTTTGAACATTAAATAACACGGTCATCATGTTCATAGGAAATATTTGGAAATCACCAACAGTATTGGATGTTTTGTTTTGAGCAGCATTGATAGGATTCTATATTTAAGTTTGTTCATCTCTGTATATTTAGTGAACTAAGCACTATATATATTTGAAGTAAGAAATAAGTATTTTGTAGTTGGGTCCAATACTCTCAGCCATTCAGTATTTACAATTGTAACAATAGCTAAGGTTAGCAACAAAAGACAATTGCAGGTGGTGACCTTACACTTAAAATTGATGATTAAACTGGTAAAATGTATCATGTAACATGTGTAATGCATCATTGAAGACCTACATATCTAATTATTTGAATTATATTTGTTCTATTTTATTCATTTGATTGTTGAAAATAAAAAATAGGATTATAACCACTGTCATTGAAATGGGTAAATCCATTATAAGTTTTTGAATAATAAGCAATAAAATGCTTCGCTGAGCACTGCCTGATATGACCCTGTACAGTACAGTTGATGCTAGTTTGGACAGATTATTCAAGCTTGGTACTGTCTGAATTTGGATTGTGATAAAATTTTGGACATAATATAGGTTTCTGACACAAAATGAATGTGGTCAAAGATCTTAAAAATCGATTGCGTAATACTGTGCACTTCAAGGTTTCTTGAAACTTTTCAAAAAATTTGGAATATCAAAAATTATTAAGAACCCCCCCTCCCCCCTCCCCTTCCTTGAAATAATTAACCCCATACTGAATCCAAGTCTTCACTTTTTAGTATTAAACCTTGCAGTACAATTTGAGAGATATATACACAAGTTAGTGTCTAGAAATTAGAAAAAAATGCTTGTTATTGGTCCCTTTTAGCAACATCTACTTGCATGTTTGGGGCTTTTACCCAGCCTCTCCTTTCCTAATATGGAACATTGTGGTACAATTTCAGAGAGATTGGAACACTTACATACAACTAAAATACTTTGTTTGGCTCCTTATTCCTAAACTGTTGGTACCATAACCCCCAAAATCAATCCCAACTTTACTTTTGTGGTAATAATCTTTCTTGTAAAATTTCATATCAATTAGTAACATTTACTTCAAGTTAATTCCCGAAACTAAATGTGTCCACGGACGACAATGACAACAACAGCATAGCATCGTACACATTTTTTGGTGTCCTATGAAAATTAAACACGACAATGACAACAACAGCATAGCATCGTACACATTTTTTGGTGTCCTATGAAAATTAAACACGACAATGACAACAACAGCATAGCATCGTACACATTTTTTGGTGTCCTATGAAAATTAAACAACCCCAACTTACTGTGTTTCCAAATTTTTGTTTTTTTCTACAAGTTTACTATTTTCTAATTCTATCTTCTGTACTTTTTGAGCAAGACCATTTCTCTCTCCTGCTAGACTAATGAAATATATATATAATCATTAATTTATATGTCAGACAAATTACATCTATAGGATATTTTCATGCATTACATTCCTAATATGAAATATTTAGTTGCAGTAAATTCTAGCTTGTTTAAACTAGAGGCTCTAAAGAGCCTGTGTCGCTTACCTTGGTCTATGTGCATAACATAAACGAAGAACGCAGATGGATTCATGACAAAATTGTGTTTTGGTGATGGTGATGTGTTTGTAGATCTTACTTTACTGAACATTCTTGCTGCTTACTATTATCTCTATCTTTAATGAACTTGGCCCAGTTGTTAAAATATTTTGTAAAAGTTTACAAAATTTAATAAAATTGTTAAAAATTTACTATAAAGGGAAATAACTCCTTAAGGGGTCAATTGACCATTTTAATCATGTTAAGGTATTTGTAGGTCTTACTTTCCTGTGCATTGTTGCTGTTTACAGTATGTCTCTATCTATAATAATATTCAAGATAATAACCAAAAGCTGCAAAATTTTCTTAAATTACCAATTCAGGGGCAGCAACCCAACAACAGATTGCCTGATTGGTCTAAAAATTTCAGGGCAGATAGACCTTGACCTAATGAACAATTTCATCATGTCAGATTTGCTTTGGTTTCTGAGATATTATCCAAAAACTGCATTTTACCCTATGTCCTATTTTTAGCAATGTCAGCTATCTTGTTTCGCAGGTGGGGTCATCGGTCACATTTTTTAAACTAGATAGCCCAAGTATAATTGTGAACAAGTTTAGAGGAGAAGATTTTTGTAATGTGATTACAAATATTCACAAAAATTGTAAAAAAATTACTATTAAGGGCAATAACTCCTTAAGGGGTCAACTGACCATTTTGATCATGTTGACTTATTTGTAGATCTTACTTTGCTAAACATTGCTGTTTACAGTTTGTATCTATCTATAATAACATTCAAGATAATAACCAAAAACAGCAAAATTTCCTTACAATTACCAATTCAGGAGCAGCAAACCAACAACGGGTTGACCCATCCATCTGAAAATTTCAGGGCAGATAGATCTTGACCTGATAAACAATTTTACCTTGTCAGATTTGCTCTGATTGCTTTGGTTTCAGAGATATAAGCCAAAATCTACATTTTACTCCTATGTACTATTTTTAGCCATGGCGGCCATCATGGCTGGTTGGCCGGGTCATCCGACACATTTTTTAAACTGTATACCCAAATGATAACTGTGGCCAAGTTTGGTTAAATTTAGCTGAGTAGTTTCAGAAGAGAAGATTTTTTTAAAAGATTATTAATTAAAAGTTTTAGAAAAAAGATTGAAAATTGACTATGAATTGCAATAACTCTTTAATTAAGGGGTGAACTAACAATTTTGGTCATGTTGACTTATTTGTAGATCTTACTTTACTGAACATTATTGCTGTTTACAGTTTATCTCTATCTTTTATAATATTCAAGATAATAACCAAAAACTGCAAAATTTCCTTAAAATTACTTATTCAGGGGCAGCAACCCAACAACAGGTTGTTAGATTTGTTTGAAAATTTCAAGGCAGATAATCAATTTTCCCCAAACAGATTCGCTCTAAATGCTTTGGTTTCAGAGATATTAGCCATAATCTACATTTTACCCCCAAGTTCAATTTTAAGCCATGGCGGCCATCTTGATTGGTTGGCCCGGTCATCAGACATATCTTTTAAACTAAATACCCAAATTATGATTGTGGCCAAGTTTGGTTAAATTTGGCCAATTAGTTTCAGAGGAGAAGATTTCTGCAAAAGTTTACAGAAGACGGACGACAAGTGATGAGAAAAGCTCACTTGGCCCTTCGGGCCAGGTGAGCTAAAAATCAAATTGTAATATTCAAATGAAAAATCTTCAAAACAATGATATTTCAATTTTTCAATTAAATAATCAAATATATGAAAAGAGAATAACAGGGAAAGTTGAGAACCAGTTATTGTCTCCTGGTATTACATCCAATGAAGAATGTAATACACATTTCCTTGTTATTACTTAACCAAAACCACTGGTTAATCTTGATATAAATGTTGCTTTTTATAACAAAATATACCATAATAATCTCAGTTTTAGAAAGGATAACATGTTTTTTTTATTTACAGTATTTCTTTTAAAATAAAGTGTCCACCTAATGTTTTTTTCTATTGAATTTTTACAGAGTTTTGTTTTTTCTAGAGAGTAATATAACATTTTTGCTTCCCAGACAAAAAATGCATATGCATTACAAATGTATATTAAACTGATCGCTTTAAAAATAAATATATGATGAAAAGTTTACAATCTACTTTAAGAAAGTCATATATGAAATTCATCTGCAAACCTTTCTTTCAAATCAAGTCTTTTGGCTGGAGAAAAAAGTAAGTGCACTAATAATCTTTTAAAAATTTATCATGTATTGTTCAATACTTTTTTATGTAACTATTCTGTTGGAAAAGGAATTAATAGATTTTCTGATACAGTCATACTTTCTTTTGTAATCACAACAATAGACACCACTTCTTAATCTTACTTGGTTAACAGTTTTTCAGATCTCTGCTTGTCTACTTTCAGTTCATTTCTCTCTGCCTTATATCGCTCCATATGCTGTTCTATCCTACTACAATTAAAACAGACATTCTCTGCTTTACATCGCTGCAAATGTTGTTCAATCCTAATACAATTTGGACATACATCTTTGTTTCTGCTGTAATAAAATTCAACTTGATGAAATTTAGATAATTTTTCATTCAAAGGGGAGGTGGGTTGGTAAAGGAGACACAAATATCATGTTCAGTAAGTCCAATTAAAATTATTTAATAGATTATCACCCCTGCCTGCCCCCCTGAAATAGTCCCAACCAGATTTTTTTATATTTAAAAAAATTACGATTTCCAGATTTTGTTCACCGGTATAACCAGTAACCATCGATAATTTCGTTTCATTCAAAACTACAAATTTCAATTTTTGTCTTTTTCTTATTATCATTGGTTTCCCTCCCCCTTACTTATAGTACTGCAACCAGAGTTCATTTTTTAAAACTTTAATGGGCCGGAAGAAGACACACCTAAATTATATATCGATGGAAAGAGGAAAACGTGTACAATATGAAAAGTTGGGTGTTAAAATTCCAGAGTGGTCACATTTTTTTGAAATTGAGGTCAAAGGTCAGACCTAAAAATATCAATATTTCAACCACAAGGACAAAAAGGAGAAATTTTCTGATATTTATTCAATAGAATTTAACAAAAACGATTCAATCATAAGCATATGATATAAACGATGTTAAAACGAGAAATTTGACTACTTATATGAAGAGCTGCCATTACAAAATGAGTTGATTTGGAACCTTCGGATTTTTTTCACTTTATGACATAGCAAAAGAAGAAGTGGCAATGACCTTTTCACATCCATAAACTTTCATATTGTGTATAGTGTTTTACTACAGTATATTACAGAATTATTTTCTAAACTATAAAACACCAGTTTATCAAATTATTTTAATAATTTTTCTATCTTTGAAAAAAAAAAAAAATTCAAGCGCTGAAACAAGTGTTTTTAATTTTGCATCTAAAAGGTTGTATTTTGTGAAAATTAGTATCTAGTTATAGATAAATACATATTGTGTATTTGCAAAGTCTGGATATATCAATTATAACACAAAATGTACCATAGTCACCCGAGGCGAATGCGAGGTTTAAAAAAATCATAAGTGTTACTTGCCTTGCTTAAGGGTTTGGTTGAGTGTAAAACAAAGTCAGTTTGGTGCATGAACATTGTGTTAGTGGGATAATCCTGGTAAAAAAGTAAACTCATCAATTTTTTAAGGGAAGGATGAAAAATTATACAATGTAATGCCTATTTCCTAATGTAACGTTGTAATTCAAAATCAGTTATGATCCTTATATAACTTTTAAAAGCGACACACAATAGCTCAAGTATTCATTAAATAGGGACATGAATCAATCTCTTAGTCATCATATGCGGATTCAGTACGTGTATGAGCATTACAACACACTTCCCTTTTCTTACAAGAACAAGTTCGGCACAGGACAGAGTTTGTTCAAAGCAAACACAGTTTTTGAGTACAAATGCCATCTGGAGCGTAAATACTGTCTTGATTCGGTCAAACTCGTCAGATAAAGTCTTACCTTTGCACAGGAAACACAAAGCAATGTGAGTACAAAGTTTCTATCAATGTTCGTGACCCATATTGCCATATGCATATGCATGATATATATGCACGGCCAATCCAAAATGTAATGGGGCAAATGTTGCTACAGAAATGATTAATTTTGTAATAGCCATATATTTACGAATTTTTGTTATCTTTAGGAACAATATACGGTTCAGAAGCACCTTTGTCTTATTTTTCATCAATTAACTAACAAATGAACTTAAGAGCCTAGGCTCAGTGTTGGAAGACCGGACCATGACCTATAATGGTTTAATTTCATAAATTGTGACTTGGATGGTGTGTTGTATCATTGGCACTCATACCACATCTTCCTATAGGTGTAATACCACCAAATCGTGGTATGTCACATCCGGTTGTATACGAAAGTAGGTCGAAAAAAATATTACCTTGAATTTGACCGTTGTAGGTTATTAATCCTACATTTTATTGCAGTAAAAACATTTCTGTGTCATAAACATATGTCTTGGGTATTTCAAAACACCAATATTTTTTATTTGGGATTTCTATAGAAAAATTTTGTAATCTTGAGGTTACATGTTGACTAGACCTTGTACACATATAAAATAAGGGGAGAAATTTGATTGGTTAACTTCTAATGATGGTTATTTTCTTATATGCAATGAAATGTGATGTGAAATTTTTTCTTTAGTACTGGACAGGATAAAACTTTACTCATGCCAAATATTTCTTTATTTGAAACAAAGATAAATTCTGCACATTTTTTTGAAAAGTGCAAATCTAACAAAGACTAATAGGGGAAAATCAATGGTTGAATTACACCTATATCTATTAAGAAGCTATGCGGGCATCATTTCCATACAAATATCCAAACGAGGACATAGCTCATAAGTGCACTGGCGGTAGGGTGAAGTAATTGTTCTTCTTTTGATGTATCCTTAATATTTTCAGACACACCTTGGTGTATTTCTGAAAGTCTAAACATAGACTTCAATTTTCCTGCAGCAGATAAGGCATCCCCTATATTGAGCTCAGAGCTAAATTCTACATTTCATATCCCTTGGCCCAACTGTGTCTGAATTGTAAGGTGTCACAATATCTAGTAAGTTCTGGAGTTTGGCAGTATGGTTAGCATCAGAGACATTGAATCGTGGGTAAAAGTGATTGGTAAATATAGAGGATGTGCTACATGAGAAAGGCTTTTTCTTATGGAAGAACAGATTTTCACTAACAATCGTTATTAATGAACTGACAGCAACTTCAAATTCTTCAGTAACTGTTTTACCTAATTGCACAGGTGTTGACTTCAATAAGTACTTGGTAATGCATGGATAAATGATTACTCACATTAGTTAGCACAACTTAAAAGACTGTCAACACGTTTAGAGGACTCAGTTTTGTGTGGTTTTCTGGATTTTTTTAAAAGGTTTTCCTTTTACACAAAAAACCTGTTTTCATATCCAAACTACAATGAAGAAACTGAGCGTGATATCGTATAAAAGTGTCAGGTTGTGAGGATACATGTCGATCAGTTTGATCACATATATGGATTCCTATTGTTTCTAATTTAAAGTTCCCCAAGGGTGACTGGGGAAACGAAATATGGTCACTTGGTCTTCTCCCGAACCGCAGTAAAACGAAATGGGGCGTCTGTTTGGCTGTGCGGGATGTATCAAGTTCCCAGTCACGTCCGGTCAGAATGGGGACGTTAAATCTGATGCCTTGTGTAAAGAGAGTGCCACAGTCTTTGCACGTTAAGAACCCTTGCAACAACTCTTTTAGGGATCCGTAGGTGGCCTGTTGCAATTGAAAATTTCTGTCCCAATCCAATATACCATCATTTTCCAGTGGCAGTCCAAATTTATGCGACCATCATGCCGATTGGCCAATATTATGAGAAGACCTACCTATTGTTTTTATTGTTAACTTATTGCCACTGGACGTTAAGCAACCAACAATCAATCTAATTTAAAGACGCAACAATTTTGCCTTCTGGTGCAAGTCTCATTCATGTAACATCACTATGATTTGCCCAAGGAAAGCAGAATATCAAGAGAAGTTGGTTGTAGCATCACCTTGTCACACACCAAATCTCAAGAGTACTTTTTCCAGACCTCTTGCATGCATAATAATTGCTCTGAGGTTAAACATTGACATACAATGTATTTTCACACAATATCAACTATAGTCATTATCTGGAAAAACCTCTTATCCGAAGGATTTGGTTAACTTTTATAAAAAGTCCAAATTTTATTAACAAAAATATAACTTATTTACAGAAAATACACGAAAGAACTACTATATATATATTCAAATCACTCAAAAATAAATTAACTTCTCCTTCAAAATCTACATCATCACATCGAAACTATCAAATTCATAGTAAAGGAAAAAATAAATGGTGGAGCTGATTGATGGATAGAAAATTTTTGTAATTTAAAAAGGTACAAATGTTGTTTTTATTTTTGAGTTTTTGACAAAAATTTTTGGAATTTGCCCAACAAAATTTGCATGCAGTATCGCAATAATATGTTTTTTCCTCTCAAATGTCAAATACTGTTTTTGAATCATATGTTTTCTCGTTTTCAAAGAAAAACACGTTAAAATTTCCATCTAAAAAAAACAGCCAACTTTAAGTTTGAAAGTTTTACTTGGAGATAGTATTATATTTATGTCTTCATCATTCCGATGATCCTTGGTGATATGTGCATAGAAAATATCTATGAAAATAGCGGGAAATTTAACCAAAAAATATATTTTTGGATTTTAAGGTAACTACCCCAAACCGTATATTGAGGGGTACCCCCATTATAGGGATAAAATACAAAAATGTGACCATAGAAACTTTTTACTACCAGACGGAAATTAAATTAGATATTATTCTATCATTTAAAACAATTTGCAGCCGTGTGTTATTCCTGACCATTAAACTCGTTAACTAAGCGTGTTTTTCGATGTCAGTTGCAGTACTAGTATATTCCCCTGATTTCACAGACTTTTTAGATTAATGACCCTATATTGAGTTCAATTAGGATGACAAACAAATGCATTTTATTATAGTAAGCACTTAAATTCATCCATGGCGGTTGTTTCTAGTTGACAAATAGCAATCAACCTTTGTTACTCTCAATAGAGTTGATAAAAATCAACTTCTTTTTTGTTAAGTTCATGTTTGCATTGTAATTATATTTGCATCTTGCTTAAACACCAACACAATTATTTTCAACACTGTTTGAGTTTTCATTTATGCTGTACTCATAATACTTGCATGTGACGCATACCAATGCAATTGCTTCTTTTTATGGAGATGCAAAACCATTGATTAGAAAGCAAAATAAATTTGATGTAGGTATGTAGGTTGTCCAACTAAAGAGAGCATTTCTATCTCCACGTTTTTGCTGTTTACTATAACTAGGTTTTTATCAAAGTGGCAATTACAGAATTAAGAATTTGAAAAATTATGTATGATTTCTTAAACATGTCTATACTTGATATTAGCCTATTATTACTCTTGCATATATAAAGAAGTCCTCACAAGAGGGTTTCATGTGAAATAAAAGTTAACAAGAGGCTGTCAGAGCAACAGCAAACCAGATTTATTAACATTTATTTGTGTCCTGACCTTTTTCAATATCATAAAAACCCTGAACGGTGAAAGTGAAAATTGTCAATATCAAATTTGCCCTCTATTTTGTCATTAGTAACAGCATATTAAAATTTGAATTTTTTTTAGAATGATTCATGAGTAAATGCACAGACAACATTTGGCTGCAGCCAGCCTGACCACCCCCCCGACTGCCATACATCCTCAAATGAATAACAGACATTTTCGTTGAATATCCGGTTCAAAATAAAAAAATCCTTCCACCCGCCCCATTTTTTTCAATAATTTGGATGAAAATCTACTTATTAATTTTAGTTGGCCTAATTCAGATTTATTACAAAGACTGTACTGTGTCATTTTACCCAAATCCATTACTGGACAAGTTATTACAGTTACCATTATTATACAAACAAATCTTTGACAAATGGATATGTCTCACCTGCAAAATGCTTATGTTGAAATAAATTTGGCATTTAGTGATTACACCATTGTACCCATTCAAAAAATGAAGGTTTAGGGCAAAAAAAATTTCATGGAGATGATATATGGCCTGATTTGGTAGTGTTACATTATACATGTACAAAGAATATCTGAACTTTTATTTTGTGAAGAATTCCACACAAGCTGCTGCAGTGAGCTGAGAGTTTGTTTTTCTCCATGTTGAATGCCTCACTGTGGCTTTAGATGGAAAAGTGCAATAAAAATACCACATATCATTGAATTATCATAAGTTGTTCCTTTAAACTGACCTTATTCTATATAAACTTACATATGTGAACTAAAAAACTACTCAAAATTTTCAAAGACCATGACTAAGGGGTACAAATAAGATGCCCTAAAGCTATTAAAGAACCATTATGAGCAAGCTCTAAGACCCAACAACCCCAAATTGTTGCTGGACAAATAAAATCTCACCAGATTCCTAAGTTCAAAAACTCATAACTCTACAAAAGTCAACTGATAAAAAATTTCTTTAAATATCCACATTAACATATTATGTCCTCATTAAATACAAAGTTTCAAGGTTATAGAGTTGTGATTACAAATTGTTGTAGGGTCATCAGTGTTGAAATGCTAGTGACACAGTATGCTGGGAATGGACAGACAGAATGAAACAGGGAATGCATTACCTATTTTTATACTGCACTTGTTCTATTTGAGCAGTCAAAATCATTGACCGTATATTTCTATGTCATATACAGTCACTGACCTGATATCACTTTGTCCTCATGAATATTTAAAAAGAAATTGTCGGGATTATATTTAATTATTCATACGACATCTTCAACCTTTTCTTGTTTCCAATGTAAACAACGATGCGTTTAACGACTCAAACTTGTTTCTTTTAAAAATTTTGGAAAAACATATTTCACTTGTTAATATGTTTTGTTTGCAAACTTTCAATCATTGTGTTTTATGTTTATTGTTGATATTTTAGTCTATAATCAAACGAATTCGGCAGAGCCTCGCATTTCCCTGTTTCTAAGCCTCATCCTTATATCGTTGATATGTCAAGTCAATGCACTATTATTGTCTATATAGAACAGGCTATTATTTGAACTTGGAATTATTTTTAATTATGGAATTTGCATAATTTCTTGTGCTTGAAATTTTTAATAAATTCCATGTTTATTTGGTATCATAATGTTTGAGCAGTTTTCCTTACACTTTCGATACAATGTATTTTGTATAGATAGTGCTGTGCACGGCACAGTACATTCTATTGAAAATGTACCATCTTCTTTGTAAAAGAAAGTGTTGTGGGCAGCACAGAACATTCAAGTACAGAATAAACATGGAATTTATTAAAAATTTCAAGCAGAAGAAATTATACAAATTCCATAATTAAAAATGATTCCAAGTTCAAATAATAGCCTGTTATATGTACATATATTTTTATGACATACCTGTCCATTTTATTCTTTAAATCCCGAAATTTAGCTATATACTCATTTGCTAATGATTGAAACCTACAAAAAAAAAAAAAAACTAGACCACCCTAACAACAAATGGTTACTGGAATTAGAAGAAATGAGATTTTGTTGTTTGTTGTATGTTATAAGATCTGATAACTCTTTATAATAGTCATGATAGTCAGACAAATAGTGGATGTTGTATGTCATATTAATCACTGTTAAATCCTTCAATATTACATGTACAAATTTTTGTGGAGTAAGAAATAAACTTTTGATTTTGTAAATTAAAATATATAAAGACTATCTAATTTAAATCTATAAACTGCTCTACCATACAATGGTCACATTTCTTTTTGACCAACTTTTAATTCCTTTATGAAATATAATTCCAAAAAATAAAGCATACACTTTATAAACAGTTCTTACCTTTGTACTTCTTTCTCTCCTTCAGTTTTCTGTTTTTCTAACAGAGAAATACGACATTTATAGTAGATTTCATTTTCTGCACATGTACATATAGATGGCTTTTTATCTCCATCAATCCTGAAAAGGACATGATAAGCCTATGTCATTTGTTACTTTTTTAAAATAATTTAATTAAAAACTCAAACATGTCCAAGTACCATGCAGAGTGGCTCATTTTTCTTCTTAGTATAAAAGGGAACTCCACATGTTTATTAGTCAATAATTTTTATATGATATTCATATTACAAAAAACTTTTTTATATGATTAGTTTAGAGGGATTCCAGTAGTGGCCCTTGAAGACAAAACTTATTGATGTGACCAATGAAAACATGATGGCAATGATAAATAACTCAAACTGGCTCAACATTCAAAACATTTATTTTCACTTTGCACTAATCATTTAAATAAATAATAACCACAAAATATTCTTTTGAATCATGATAATAAGATATTTTTTTTATAAAAAGGAAGATGTGGTATGATTGCCATTGAGACAACTGTCCACAAGAGACCAAAATGACACAGACATTAACAAGTATAGGTCACCGTACGGCCTTCAACAATGAGCAAAGCCCATACCACATAGTCAGCTATAAAAGGCCCCGATATGATAATGTAAAACAATTCAAACGAGAAAATTAACGGCCTTATTTGTATAAAAAAATGAACGAAAAACAAATATGTAACACATAAACAAACGACAACCACTGAATTACAGGCTCCTGACTTGGGACAGACACATACATAAAAAATGTGGTGGGGTTAAACATGTTAGCGGGATCCCAACCCTCCCCCTAACCTGGGACATTGGTATATAACAGTACAACATAAAAACCAACTTTAAAAATCAGTTGAAAAAGGCTTAACTCATCAGATGGACAAAAATACAAGTGGACGTGGCCGGGTACTTGTACATCCCGACAACAAGAAGACACTAGGAACAGATCTGAGAGTACTCACAGTTATCTTATAGCTAGTTCAAAGCCACTAACAACTAATAAAAAAATCATTAGTTTATTTTTAATCAGTTACCAAATTTTTTATGGAGTACATATTTTTGCATTAACCAAAGAAATTATTCATGAGCCACGCCAAGCCAATCCAATGACACAAATATATACAATTAAGAGATTTATGAGAGGAAAATAAAATCCCTTATTTCTAATTCTAAAGAATCTTAGGATTCAGCGCAATATAAAAGGAATTCATTGGCGTATAAACTGGACCAAGTAACTAACAAACATATCATAAGTACTTCGGTCATTCATTTGTTTGTGAGTGAATTGGTCCAGTTTATATATATATAATTCTTATATGATTTGCATATCTATAAATACTTGAATTGGATTGGTCAATTAGAATTTTTCTCAAAGTTTACACTTCGATAAACCATGTTTCCGAAACTACTTTTGTAATCTATTCATGCGCGATACACAAGCTTGCAGTGATCCCGGGATTTTCAGCAAATTGAGATTTAAAAACAATTACATAACAGTTGTGACTATTCTAGGCATATATAACATAAAAAGAAATAAATTGAAAGCACTAAAGCTTCGAAAATGTATAAAAATAAAATTTAATAAAATTCTGCGAAATTTCATGAAGGATTTGGCGAATTTACGTCATGGCAAAACACGACGTCATACGAATGGAAATTTACAAGGGAAAGATTATTTCGTTACGTGTACGCTTCAAATTCGGATAACATTTAATTAAAATGAAGTTTTTGAGGTAGGTGCTATTTCATTTAAGATTCCGTTGTATTTATCGGACATTTATGGTTTTTAGAAAGTTTTTTACGCGGTTGTTAGGTTTATCACTTTTTTCCAGCAAGTCAGCTGACTTTTTTGGGAAATAAATCATGTAAATCAGAACTACCCAAAAAGGGATTATTTAAAAATTAATTTGCTGAAAGATTCAATCAATACCTTTTCATATGAGCCCATATTTGTCTTTGTTACAGTTGTAACATAGATCGGGGTCTCAATCAATAGCTACAGGCTATGCAAAACAGTCTGATTTGGTATAACATGTATAGATTATACATGAAAAAAAACATCTTTGTTTTCTTGACATGATACTAATGATATAATGTTTTGCAAAATATGAGAAGATATCTCTGAAAATGCGTTTTCCAGTAAGAAAAAAGTGGGAGTCACATGACTTGTTACAAAACAAAATTTGTAATTTCACTACACATTCCTTTAAAAGTAACATTAACTGAGTTATCCCCACTTTCATGGCAAAGTAG